>NC_058411.1:58684886-58849729 GCF_002201575.2 Neomonachus schauinslandi | reverse complement strand
TCAGGTATTCCAAGCAGAAGGGGCTTTAGGGCTTTAGGACAGAAACAAATACACACACACACACACACACCCAGGTATTCCAAGCAGAAAGGGCTTTTAGTACAGGGAATTGTACCTTAGAAAATTATTCCAAGTGCTGGAACAGAAATCAGAGACTATCTCTAAATGGTGATTCAGGGTCCTGATATTACTGTTGCAGTCTCGAGGTCAGTGAGCTGCTGCTGCAGCCACCACAACTAGCTGTACCAGGGGCTCATACTAGACATCAGACCGCAGACTCTCTGCCACTGGAAACATTCATGTCTGTCTGACTTTACATGCTGAAAGCAGACAGATGACCTCTACCTTACTTTCTTCCTCCTTTCTTCTTCTTCCTTTCCTTCCTTTCTTTCTTTCTTGCTGGAGTACATCTGCTTGATAAAAGCTTTTTTTGCATTCAGACCATGAGCTGCAAAGGGACAGCAAAATGTAATGGAAACCTCTTTCAAATGGAAAGAAAGTGAAAGTTGGGAGAGCCAATCCAAGTAACCCCTATAAGGTCTTTCTGATACTTCTGCCCCTGGTACACACACCTTCACTTTCTGTTTTCTCAAGCTTCTAATATGGTTATATTGTAATTATTTAGAAAAATATATAGTGTTTCCATTATTATGGTCATGTAGCTGCTAATCATAACTAATACATGTAGTATATTTTGATTATTTTCCCTTCCCCCTCCCTTGCATAGCTATTGTATTTATCTTGCTGCTTAATTTTTTGTGTGTTTTTATTGATTGAATCCCAAACTGTCTTATCATTTATTTGAATCTCTTCAGACGCCTGGAGTTTTCTTAATGCTGTCAACTTTGAATGATTTCCTTCTATGTCTGGTGTATAGCTGTTATCCTGTGGTTTCCCTCACCATGACCTTATGTATTCTTTTGATCTCTCTCCTGAGATGGACCTCTGTTTTCTAAAATCAGGGGCTGCTTCTTTCATGTTTTACTCCCTTGTTTTGGTGGAGCACATTCTCTACCAGCTTCCCGAGAAAGAATGTAAAGGTAGGGTGAGGTGATGTTTGCTTTTTGAGTTCTATTCATTTCTGTTTCTATGAAGAAATACTTCAGGGGTGCCTGGGTGGCTCAGTTGGCTAAGTATCTGCCTTTGGCTCAGGTCATGATCCCAGGGTGTTGGGATCCCTGCATTGGGCTCCCTGCTCAGCAGGAGAGTCTGCTTCTCCCTCTCGCTCTGCTCCTCCCCCTCGTGCTCCGTCTCTTGCTTTCTCTCCCTCAAATAAATAAATAAAAATCTTTAAAAAAAGGAAATACTTTATAGAACATTGCTAATCCATATTTGTCCTGTATTCTGAGTGTTATCGTGTGCTTTTGGCCAGTAGGAACTAAGACTGCAGACTGTACTACATGCACTCAGCCTTTAAATGTGGCATTACATTCTGCCATTTGTTTTGATTTTTAGCAAACAGTTTTGATCAGGTTGGTAACAAGAGATGTGCAACTAATAATGCTGGACTATAAAAAAATGGAGAAATAATATCATGCTGTATGTTAACAAGCAATTATATTGGTGATTCCCTGTGGCTTCATGTAAAAGTTGAGGAAAAGGGAGAACAAGGATCAGCAGTCTTAGCATTATTAAACATTTCTTGATATTATGAAGGGTATTATATGTATCACTCTGATTTGTAGCTAACAAAACAAGGTAGGTGTGCCATAATTTCAGGGATTTGAAGAAAATGAAAGATCATTGCCAAAATATGATGTTGGGAATGCATCTCTATAGGAATTATGCAATATTGATACTGTGTCGCTCTGATTCAATTTTTCTTTTAGAGTATAATTATTTTGCTTCTCCTTTCTTTTTTCTGTTCTCCCCTTCTCTAACCCTAATTAAACATATGTTAGAGCTTTTTATCTTCCACGATTCTTCTTTCTCATATTTCCAACTCTATAACTCTGTGCTGCATTCTAGGGAGTTTCTTCCCTTTTGCCACCAAGTCATTAATTTTCATTTCCAGTGTTTTCTATTCACTTCATCTGTTGTTTCAACTTCAGTGAACATATTTCTCATTTCTGTGATTTCTACTTCGTCCTTTTTAATATCCATGCTTATTTAATAACTGCCCGCTTGTTTTTAATAGTTGTTTTGCTTTATCTATCTGGCACTTTAAAAATTATACCTATTTTGAAGATTGATTTCAGATTGCTTTGTTTTCTCTAATTCAAGTGTGAATCCCCACCTCTCTTTTTTGTATGTCTATATTATTTTCTCTTACAACAGATTCTTTCATATTTTCTTATAGTTTTTTTATGGCTATGAGCTTATTTTCAAAAGATTTTATCTTGTAAAGGAATCTAGTTCATGACCTACTTTTTTTTTTCCTTTTAAATTTCTGGCTGGACTATATGATGTCAAGTTGTTATGTTAGTTGCTTGCTTTTAAAGTGAAGATTTGGATTCCTTACCCACCCTGGTGAAGGCTTTTGGTTTTGATCTTGGGTAGTTAACTTTTTCACCTATTTTGGCAGGTACCTTGTGTCTGGCTAAGATATTGAGCAGGTGGTTGGAGATTATCTGATTGCTATTTAAGGAAGGGGAAAGTCGATGTAGTTGAACTTTAACCTTTAAGCCAATTTGGTCTTAACATTTTCATGGACTACTTGGCTTCAAGTCCCACTCTTACTTATGGTTTGATTTTGACATGTGAATGTTGACCTTTCTTCCTTTTGAGCTTATCTGTGGTTTAACATTTATTTAAAAATATCTTAGTTATGGGGTGCCTGGGTGGCTCAGTCGGTTAAGCATCTGACTCTTGATTTCTCCTCCTGCCATGATCTCAGGGTCATGAGATCAAGCCCCACGTCTCTCTCTCTCTATCCACCCCCCTGTCACTTGTGCTCTCCATCTCTCTAAAAATAAAAATAAAATAAAAATGTTTTAGTATTTTAAAGTTTGGAATGGTAGAGTCTCTCTCTATCCACCCCCTGCCACTTGCGCTCTCCATCTCTCTAAAAATAAAAATAAAATAAAAGTGTTTTAGTATTTTAAAGTTTGGAATGGTAGATATCAGGAGGCATTCCAGCAAATGCTTAATTGTTTCAATCAGAATGAATTTGGGTTTGCAGTTCCTCAAAATATAGGGTCAAAAAAGAAACTGGACCTGACCTGTGACTAGCTGTCATTTCACCTTAACGATTACAGATATATTTATTTCTTTCACTGGTAGGAAGAGTTATTGTTTAGTAAAATAGTTTTATTTTAAACATTGTGATGAGTTATAAAATTTACCTAAATTTGTTGGTTCAAGTATTGACTTAACACCTATTAAGTGGTGACAAGTGTTGAAATTTTGAGACATGGTGTTATAGTCATTATCAGTATTTCTGCTTATGAATCTTCTGTGTAAGTCATCTTCTTTTTAAAATTACTATGCCTTTACAAAGAAATATGACTGTTCTACAAATGGGACACATCCGCAGGAATAGAAATAAATATTTTGTAAAGTAAAATTAGAGAAGATTTCAAATTTATATAGTTATGACTCCAGCAAATGATAAACTTGGTTACTTACATTGCAAGTCAGTAAGTAGCAGTAGCTAACTAGGATGTTGCTTCAGGGTATAGCAGATGGCCTGTAAGTAGCTTGATGAGGAAAATGTTTGCTAAAGGTGACAGAGTGTACCTACCCTATTTCCCATATGCACTAGGTCATTGGAAACATAAGGTCTTAGCTTCAGGAAGTTGTTAAATTTAAGGTCAGGGAGTAATTCCAAAGCATTTTAATAAATAAAGTACATATCCCTTAGCCAATAATATTTTCTTTTCAGTTCCTGCATGCTAAGGTGAAATTTGTAGGCTTTTCTCTAGGCAAAATGCAGTATAGAATCTGTGTGGGGTGTGAGTATATATATTTGTGAAAAATGTGCAGTATTTGTTGCATGATGTATTGTGTGTATATATATCAGGCATGAGATTGTTGGGGTTTTGATAACACTCATATAAAATGGAACACTCATTGCTGGTCCTGCGAAAGATTATTTAATGGCTTTTGCCAGCAAGTAAAAAATGCTGTATATTCTCTTTTATAAAAATTACAATGTGTGTTTTAAACTATTTATTATGGAAAACTAAATGTACAAGAGTAGAGAAACAATAATGAACTCCTATGTACGCACTGTGCAACTTCAACAATTGTCCTTCATTGTTCATGTTAGTTAATCTTGTTTCATCTTATTCTGCCTGCCTCATGAATCCTGCTCCCCTTGCCCCCCTACTCCCACCCCAGGATGATACGTACAAGTTTGTGTTACATACTTCCACTAGGAGGCTTATAATGTTTGATGCTGTTTTGTAATACTTTGAATATTTATGGCAGTTTTTGGTTTCTCTTCATTTTCTTCTCAGTTTTTAAAAGGTTTTCTTACACAATTGGTAGTATAAAATGTCAAATTGTTTATATAGCCACTTTGTAGTAATCAACACATTGTAGAGATGCAATTTTCTTGAAAGAAGTAAAAGTCATATTTTTAAGTGAAAGATCTTCAGTGTTTTTTGAAAAATGTCTTTAAAAAATTAAAATCAGGGGCACCTGGGTGGCTCAGTCGTTAAGCGTCTGCCTTCGGCTCAGGTCATGATCTCAGGGTCCTGGGATCGAGCCCCGCATCGGGCTCCCTGCTCTGCGGGAAGCCTGCTTCTCCCTCTCCCCCCTGCTTGTGTTCCCTCTCTCGCTGTCTCTCTCTCTCTCAAATAAATAAATAAAATCTTTTAAAAAAAAAAATTAAAATCACAGTGCTTAATTTATTTAATACTTTAGAACACTGTACAATTGTATTACTATTAATTTTGTAAGTAATATTTTTAATTCAGTTGATTTGCCATTTAGGAATTTTTTTAAAATGTGTTTTCTAAAACAGATTTTTAGTGAACATGGACTTCTGATTCTAAGAAACTCTTTATATAGTATGATGAAAAGAGATAGTGCAATACTTACATATAATTTATGGTGGAAATTATAATTTTAAAAGCAAGAAGAACAAAAGTGTTTCTTGAAGGAAATTGCTGCATATAGTTTGGCTTATATTTTTCTTTTCATACTGTATTTTTATTATTTTATTATTAACTATGGAATATCTATTTTAGAACCATATTCTTACTACTTACTTTTCATTAGTGAAAACATTTAGTAAGAATGACTCTTAAGAAATTACATGAGCTTTTGCAGTTCTTCAGATAAAGGAGACTGATATCTGTGACTTCCTAGATATTGAAAAAGAAATTAGAGCTGTAAGCCTAATGTTTATTTTACTGTTTAAAGATTTTGTGTAATTGTATTTTGCAGCCTAGAAGTCGTCTTTAACCTCCCAATTTAAAAAAGCAAAATGCATAGTTTGCATGCAGCACTGTCCATTGAGAATGATTAGGTACTCTAATTTTAGTGAATGGTGTAAACATTTATTAGTTATACAACGTATGAATTGCTATTAAGTGTTCAAAACACCAACGTATGACTGTTGTTATTGAAATATGTTGATTTTCATGTATGTGCCTGTATTTGTTAATGTCTCTTAGTATGAATTATTAAATAGCTTTTTGATAAAATCTGTTAGTAATCATTATGATGCCTAATGAATTAATTAAGACTTTATGTGGTTATTTTTACTTTATTTTAGAAAGACATTTTCTGATAGCTGTTACTTCATTTGATTTCAAGTGGCTACTCATACCAGTTGTCACTGTAGATTGATTTAACTTGCTCTTACACTTTTTTACCTTTGATATGCCAAGAACTTCAATTGGTTGTGTGGAAATACAAGCCTTTGTGTGAAGGAGTAGATAATTGCATCAGAACTTGGCACCCACATGAATCTTACGAAAACAGGCTGTTTGTTCCCTAGAGAAACTATTCTATAAGCTGACTTTGTTTTTATATTCTGTTCTGTGGTAGATTAAGTGATTTAGTTTAGTTTAGCCTAGGGCAAAACGTTTCAGGATATTTTAGAAAATCCTATATCTGATTAGCTCTCTGAAAATAATACTAGTTTTAAAGTTTTGCTTTTTAAAAATTTATCAGTAGGCTATGCAATGCCATTTCTGTTATCAAAGTGTCATTTGTAACTGGCACTGAAAACAATCACAGTGTTCCAAGTGGTACATTGTTTTGCCCTCAAAGTTTTGAAAATGTGAGAGCCATTTATTTTAAACCAAATATTTATTTCTTAATTTGACGTCCTTCTATGACCTTCAGTGATGAGGAGTAATTTATCTTTTTTGATAGTAATTTCTTGATTACTAAAGCATATAACACAGGGGAACTATGTGAGACATACAATAGTCATAATATAGAAAAAGTTATTTTTATTATAAACTTCTAAACCTTAAAATCCTGAACACTACTTGTGTAACTCTTAGGAAACTCATTTATTTTAAACTTTTCAAAAAAAATTCCTACCATATATTAGTTTAATTTTAACTTTTCACTCTACTTAAACCAAGCAAGCAAGTAAGCAACCATAATGAAGTATAATTATAAAAGATTAATTAGGCAATAATTTTTTCAAAGTTTCAAGGGAGTCATAAAAATTATGTCCTTTATTCATTTTAGATCTCTCAGGTGTAATAGTTACAAATAGTTTCAACAAATAATTTCCGGTTCAATTCAAAGGTTATTAATAAATATTAAGTTAAAAATAATACATGCACATGTTTAAAAAATCAAATTATACAGATAGATATAAAATGAAATAAAATACTACCTTCTCTCATTCCTCAATATCCCCACCTCAACTCTTAGGTCCTTTTTTTAGAGTAACCACTGGTAAAAATTTCCTGTGTATTTGCTACACCTATTCAAGCATGTATGTATATGTAAGTATAATTTTACATTTCTCTCTATTTTATTGTAGTTATGTTTTGTTCCTGCATTGTTTTGGCTAAAGACATATTTTGGGTAGGAAATGTATATGTCTTATTCATCATTTTATATCTATCTCCTAGAATAATGTCTGACACATAATATATAAGTGCTTAACAGATGCTTGTTAAAAGAATCTTCCACACATAGTACATGTATGCGTTTATATGGTACAAACTTTATAGATTTGTTTTATGATTATACCACATTTTATATTACCAGTTTTCAGTTGATGAACATTTATGTTAGGTCTGTTTTCTGCTAGTCATTGATCCATCCATCCATCCATCCATCCATCCATCCATTCATCCATCCATCCACATGTCTGTTCATCAAATATATACTGCGTACTTAACTGTATGCCAAACACCTTCTAAGAAAGCAGATGAAGGAATAAATCCTGGGCTCTGCTTGCATGTAACTGACATATACATAGTTGATTGAGATATATCAGAAACGATGAAATAAAACCTAACCAAATTAGTTTCATGAAGGCAATAGCATAGATCATATGATGAGAGAGGAGTTTATACTTTAGGTAGGATGGCCAGGCAAATGAAATAAAGAAAGATGGACAGACTAAATGATGAGAAAAATAGTTTAGAGAGCCAGAGAAGAGAATTCTAGGCAGAGGAACTAGTAAGTATAAAAACTATGAGGCAAGAATGAGCTTGGTAACTTCAAGAAACAGAAAGAAATCCAATATGACTAGAGCATATTTTCTCTTACAAATAAATATGGCTTCAGTGAGTCTTTATACATAAAAATATATTTTACATATTTTTCTAAATACTTTTCGTAGTAAAACTGAGGGATTAAATAGTGTATGTATTTTACATTGTGATAGCTATGGAATGGGACCTCTTTTATCCCTTATCCTTTCTCCCTAAACTTCTAGCTTTCTCTGGCTCTGAAGAACTTGGGTTGTCTAGAGCTTGGTAGGGAATGGGCTGTGACATGAGGCACAGTGAGTGAAAGGAATTCTTTTTGGAAGAGAATGTGCTGGGAACTGTGAATGTTTGAGAGACTTTTGTCTAATAAGATGAAAATCCAGTAGTGGAACATATGCATATATTGTGTATGTTGAGTTATGTGATAAAATATTTGGCTCTCAGAAATGCAGAAATTATCTCTACTTTCACAACTAGCAGATAGAAAATTCAGAGTTTCTTAGTTATTATTGGATACGAGGCAGTATTACAAACGAGTCCTAGTTTGACACTATTGGATTCAATTTACAAAAATTTGTGATTATAAAGATGTGTTATGAAAAAAATGCCATTAACTGAAGTCAGTCAAAAACGTTTGCTATAATATGGCTTTTGTGGAAGAAGGCAGGAAGGGCATCTCCTATTTAAAATAAGTTTTTAAAAATCCTGGGTATTGTTACATTGTTGAATCCCATTTTTAAATAAAATGCCTCTCTATCAAAAAGGCATATATTTTTTTAAAGATTTTATTTATTTATTTGACAGAGACACACAGAGAGAGGGAACACAAGCAGGGGGAGTGGGAGAGGGAAAAGCAGGCTTCCCGCAGAGCAGGGAGCCCAATGCTGGGCTCGATCCCAGGATCCTGGATCATGACCTGAGCCGAAGGCAGACACTTAATGACTGAGCCACCCAGGTGCCCCAAAAAGGCATTGTTTTAATTTTAAAGGAGAAATGTCAAAATCACTTAAAATTTTTTAGGCAGATTAGAAATTTTAGACTGGTCAAAGAACACATTTTGTTTCATGAGGTGTTTTACTGCTGAGTAAACAAAGAGTCAAGTCACATTTGAGATCATAGAGATGTTTGTTTAAATTTTTTCAATCTTCATTTTTTTTGATAGGGTGAAGGTAGGAAATTTTGGCCGATACATTCAGATTCCCATGTACCTAGAGAGATAAGGGGGTATGCGGTTTCCTTAATTATTATTTATTTTTCCTTTTTTCTATGTAATAAGACCATTTCCTTTGAAAATTAAAAGCAACTTGAAGGAATGAGGTTACAAATCTGAGATGGAGAAGATCTTAATTTAACAGATGCTAATGTGGTATGTTCTATTATATTAAAGATTTTTTTTTAATCTTTTTTTAACCTTGGTAATTTTTTCCAGCAAAACTTATAAACAACCTTTAGTTGGAAATTGATTTTATTTTGCTACCTGAACCTGGTATACATTAGTAATGATAAAGCAATTAACATATATTTTGTCTGTGGTATAATAAGTTAGTATTTTGATTAAGGAGGCTAATTTTTCTGGTGTCTACTGTAAAATCCTCCAGCTAGTTTTAACATGAATATATAATTTTTAATTAAAACAAGTTCTTGATACCAAATCTTTAAGGTGAGTGTAAGGAAAGGAATTAGTATTTTATTAGTCTTATCTTTTGTCCTAAAATGAATAGGAGTATAAAATATGTTGCATTTTTACAGAAATCTTCTATTCCTTTTATGACATGTAGATATATAAGTTGTAATTATTTGAATCATTAGAACATCTAATTTTTGCTTGACAATATGCAAATGTGCCATTAAATCTGTTTTTTAAGATTTTTCCAGTTTAATGTCTGAATCCAAATTCATAAAGAGTTGGAAAAATGAGATGTCTGAGCTATAGGATTCACAGGGATTTCATATGAATCCTATTTAATCAGGATAACACTGTTATTAATATTCATAATGTCAGCTGGAACACAAATGACGGACTATGGGGCCTAAAAATTTTACTTGGTGAATTTATTAAAAGTAGCTTAAAAAATTAATGGAATTTAACTAAAGTTGGTGAATATGAATATCTTGTGTTAGCAGAAAAAAAAATCTCTATTAGAACTTTCTTTAAGACCATTTTGCATTGATGTCTTTTGACAGATTTCATTGGTACTTAAAGAAGAAAGATGCATGAATGGTCATTTAAGAGGATTTAAACACATTGGCACATTAATTTTTACATGAATAATAAGTACTTTCCAAAAGCAATTAACTTACAGTGTACAAGATATGAATTGAAAAATAAGACTGTGACATCAAGGGCAAAGCAAATGTGCTGTACATTTTAGACTTAGTGGCAGGACTTTTTTAATATTTTGGTTTATTTTATTTTTATAGTTTAGATAGGATGTGATTTAGAATATGGTTATTTTAATAGATTTGAAAGCATATTAGAAGAGCAATAATGCTTCCTCCCTCCACAAAAATATCGGTAGTATTAAACATTATCCTCTGCAGGTATTGTTTGAATTTATTGGAGAATTAAGCATTTGTTGTGCTGTTGGTAATATCTGAGAATATATTCAATTTTATAGACAGTCAAAAGGATGATTCTGATTGGATTTAGTGATTCAAATACTTATGTCTTAACACAGATTTGTTGATTATAGCATAACTTAAATGTATAATAAATAACCTTCTTAAAGTTTAGTGTAAGAAGTTTTGTTAGGGTCCATCGGAGTAGTGTACGAGTCAATTTGTTCTGAATTTTAGCCTAAGGAAGTAAAAAGTTGGGAATGGTGTTAAGTAAAAGCAGAATGCATTTTATTTTGTGTACCACCTGTTACTCTTTATGTTCTCAAATGTGCTTATAATGACA
Organism: Neomonachus schauinslandi; assembly: GCF_002201575.2. Taxonomy (NCBI): domain Eukaryota; kingdom Metazoa; phylum Chordata; class Mammalia; order Carnivora; family Phocidae; genus Neomonachus; species Neomonachus schauinslandi. Next base: position 58,839,250 of record NC_058411.1, on the reverse strand, counting down.
TTATACCAGCGCTCTAGTTTTTATTTTATTATTAACATTCATTAAAAACAATTAATTTTAGACCATTATGTATAATTAGAATAACACAGTATTTTGTTTCATATTTTTCAGAGATTATTTTTCATGAAAATTTTCATAATTATGAACAGCATAGTTGATTTGTTATCTGTAACAGTCCATTTAGGGTTTACCAATGAGAGAATATAGGCATTGGCCTGGCAGTCCAGACGGGTACTAGAAGTTTCACTTGTAGCCTGTCAGTGTTATATATGAGTGATTTTGTTTCATTAGACACAATAGATATTGCCTGGTATGTTTTGGGACTCATATTCAGAGTTTGATTAGAAAAAGCATTAATAACCAGGTGTGTAGAAATGATCACAGTATAAGCTATATGTTAATTTTGCTGTATAAGGTATGAAATCAAATTGATATATTGGTTATTATATTTTCTAGTAACTTTTTAAAAGTTAGGTTTTGGGGAAGTGGTTTTTGTTTTGTTTTTTGGCTCTGAGATATTCACTTACATGCCCAGGAGAGGGCAGCATTTTACTGTATCAGGCTCCTAAAAGAATTAGCCCTGCTTAGACTGTCAATGTTTCTTGTAATTACTCCCAGTATATTTGTTGCTTGCTTATGAATTAACTTGCATTTATGGAACTAAATCATTTCAATCATTTAATTACACCTGAGGAGCTGAACTATAATTGCTTGCTTCCAACTAGGATCTGATATGGCTTGAGCAGTATTAATTTGGTGTTTACTTTTCTGAGTGCTAAAAGCATTAAAATGATTGTGCAATGGGATTACATTTTACTAATTGCTGGCATTCATTAGCTGGGTAAATGATGAGGAAGAGTGACTGTATATTGCAGAGGGATAAAATTATGGTTTTAAATAGTATATTACTAAGCACATTAAGGCCTGTAAGACATGTTTTAAAATACTCCAGAGGTTATTAAAGACTGTATTTTCTACATGTCTTGCTATATGAATCTCTTATTAAAAGACTGCAATTATTATTAACCTTTTTGGGCAATATGTAGGGAAATGGCTTCATTGACTGGGACATATTTCTTTGATATTAATAACTTCCTATATTTTCAGCTAATCCAAAAGTAAATGAGGAACTTAGAAAAAGATTGCCAACTCCAGATCAACATATTTAGAGAAAATTGGAAAAGGAGAAGCTTACTACAGCTTTATTTGAGGACTTTTTAAAAGAACGCAGAGTTCTAGCTGTGAGTAAATCAAATTTTATTCTCCTTAAAAAGCATACCAAGAAAAAAAAAAAAAACCCTTGCATAGGTTTTGTCATGTTTATTATGAAAACAAGTGGAAGACAAATATCAATAATTCCATAAGTTAGTAATAGTCATTATGTTTTTTAAAAAATTTGAATAGTATTTTAAAATTATTTTTACAAGAATAAAATGTTTCATATGAAAATACACATTATAAATTCAAATCAATAAATTTGAAATTTTTGGTATTAAGTTTATGACATATAGAATATAAATTTTATTTTTCTTAAATTGTTGGAGTTAGAAAAAACTTAAGTTGAATAAAATAAATAGTTCTCTAACCTAAGTAGCGAGAATGTCTAGAAGCTTAACCTGAACTGTATTTACTAAAATGTAAGTGTGAAAGAAAGAATCTTTCTCTGAGTAAAAAGATTTAATTTCACCTGTTGAAATATACAGTTAGAAGTCCCATTATAGATGTTTTAGAAAACCATTTATCCTGTAAATTCTCTGTTAAACAAAGGTAAGGTTTAGGTGTGTTCTGATATATTGTTTTAAGTTTATTTATCTAGAGTTGGTTTTATTTTAGCTTCAAATCTTGGAGCAAAAACCAGAGACATTGCCAGAGCAAACAAGAACAGAAGTATAAATGGAGGACTGGTCAAAAGGTAAGGACTTTCAAGGTATTAATACCAAACCCCAGGTGTTGTGCTAGTTCAAGGCACTGAATGAAGTGTGTTTGTTCTAACCAATATATTAGATGGAGGCAGACAAGCGCACATGCACACATACAAAGAAAGAGGCACACACAAAGAGACACAAAGAAAGACACACAGAGAAAGAGAAACACACAGAGGAAGAGATACTGAGAGAGAAGGGGAAACAGAGATGCAGGAAGAGAAAGAAACACACACACACACACAAAGTGATCGAGAGAGGAGATTGAGAGAATTACTGGGAGAGAGATGCATACAGAGGGCCACACTCAGAGAAAGAAACACAAACAGAGAGAGACACGGACACAGGGAGGGAGAAACGAAAGTCATAGAGGGAGGCACAGACACACACGTGGAAGCACACACACAGGGAAAGACACACACATGTGGATACACACACACTGGAGATGCACAGAGGAAGATAGCAGAGTAAAAGAACACAGTAGAAAGAGACAGAGATATACAGTGAGAGAGACAGGGAAAAACATACATATACACACACAGGAAAAAAGACACAGTAAAAGAAGATAGATATACACAGAGAGAGACACACATATACATGGAGAGAGACAGATGCACTCAAAGAAACAGACCAAGACACATTCGGATACAGAGACATATGTGGAGACAGGTGCACACCAAAAGATGCACTCAGAAAGAGACACCCACAGAGAGATGGAGTCAGAGGGGGCCAGAGACACACAGAGATGTACAGAAGGAGACAGAGAAAGACACTCCCAGATAGAGACAGAGAGAGACATGAAGACAGAATCCCAGGCAAGGAGAGAGACAGAAAGAAGATGCACGGGCAAAGGGAGAGAACAGCCAGAGATGGAAACACAGTTTAAAAGACAGACTGAGAGATGGCCTGAAAAGCAGAGAGAGGCAATGGATAGATAGATAGATAGACAGACACACGTAGGTAAGCAGGGCAGGCAGGTAGGGCACTTCTGTCTCCCTATAGAGCAAGATACAGAGAGCCATAAAAAGAGAGGTTTAAAAAATGTTAGGTTGTTTTAATTTGAGGTCTCTTATAGTAAAATGTTGCAAATTTGGAATCCCTAGGAAACTAATCATTCTGAATATAGTGTTGCATATAATCGAAGGCTTAAATCTCTGTGTACATTGTTTTTAGTTCCTCTAAATTTTAGATTATTACCGAAATACTGCACACATCTCTCCCTTTTTTGATTTCCCCCTCCCCCAACAGGGTTCTTCTTCCACCATATATCAACCACATGGTTACCTTTCTCAGAAGGTTAAAGGCCATTTTGGGGTACTATTCTATCATCATTTTATTAAATAAGTTAATAGTTACACATTCTTTTGAATTATAGGAAGATGCTCTGCTTTCTGAGTATACTTTTTTTCCAATTTCTGCATTTGTTTTTGATTTCCATACTGTTATAAATTTTTTTTTGCAGTTTCTGCCTACCATTAGCAAGCTTTCTCTTCTAATTTGTGATTCTAGGCTGCTTGTTATGAGTTTAGAATACAGGTAACTGATTGAATTACATACAAAGTAATAGCAAGTAATATCTGAGTAAGGTAGTTTATAGGTATTTAATTCAAAGTTTATGGTTTTAGTGAATGGGTTTTATGACACTTAATTTCCGTCTGCTTTCTTTATATTCAAGTTTGTGCTGGTGTGAAGCTGGGAACTAATTTTTTGTAGCTGTTTTTATTCATTTATGCAAATAAACAAGCAACATTCTTCTTTTCAAGGGCTCAAAGCAGTTTTACTCAATTTATGTAGAATAATAAGAAAAGAGGAAGTAAATAGTGATGCCCCTGTTATTTATGTTCCCTATTCAGAGGTCACATTGCTGTGGAAGTCATGTTGTTCAAATTATAGACAAAAGGATCTCTACGGAACCAAAGGAATTATTTTTAATATACCTAAAGCTACAGGCTATGGAGGAAATACTTCTCATAAGTATAGAATAACCAGGAAAGAAGTTAAGGAAGGGAGCTGCTGAAGCTCTAGGACACTTACAGAAAGGAAGGTTTTAGGGCTAAAGACATAGATGCATAAATAGTTTGCAGAAGGCACAGACTGCAATAGACGTGACTGAAACATCATTAAGAAAATTTGCATTTTTAGAGACTTTTTTTTGTTTTACATCAGAAATAGGAATAAGACATTCCTTTATATAAAGGGCCTGTTAATGAAACATTATTGAGAAATAAAATTAAATAGGTAAATGTATCTTTTGAGTTTTGTGATATAATTGATATGTTTAAAATCTCACATGGTCATTGTCTTGCCATCAAGGTTTGCAGGATTTATCTTAAAACACAAATTGCTTCAAAGCTCTGTCTTAAACTCATATTCATAGTCTGCTTGGGTAATTAGTTATTTTAATTCATATTATTTTACTTATTTTTTTAAAGAAATGGAGCTAACTAAGAACTTGTATTATACAGACAGGCCTTTGTGTCACCTTACACATTTTATTATGAGGAGTGCTAAAGTGGCTCTTCCTTTCCTAGCTTTATTGTAGAAACATTGCTGAAATATTTGAAGTCCGAGTTGATGAGGTATATAATGTGAACAGACATAACCATTTACTTTTTGTTTTGTTTTTGTCATTATTTACAGTTTAGAAAATGTAAAGCTGTGATTGATAGGTAGGCCGGGTGAGGGCATCTACAAAATGTGTCCAGGTTTCTTGAAGAGTTGTTTTTACTCTAAGTGGAGAACATTTGAAGTTGTTGGAAGCAATATGTGAGTGAATGAACATGTGTTGCCAAGTGAGCATTGGTAACATCTTCTGGTTTCTTAAGAAGTAAATGATGTTTTTTGCCCTTTTGTGAAAACTTTGTTTGTCAGGGTTTTTCTTGTTTCTGCTTTTTCAGAAAAAAGAAATGAAATGTTATAATCAAAGGATGTATGTAAAGTTAGCCCCCCAGAGTGAGTTGTTATGTGATTGGTTGTTGAGCCCTTTTAAGCATTTACTTATTTATTTACTTAACTATGTAAGAAAAAAGGCATGAGGATCAGAAGTCTCTGTAATTTTTTGGAATAGTATGATAAATTTCGGGATATCTCTATTAAATTTTGGTGATTTTTATTAAACTAGCAGACACATGGTTTAGTTGTTTATTTATAATGCACAACAGTCCACTGAAAATACATATTTATAAACAAACATGTCTGCCATAAGTATACATATCTACAATAATATAGGGAAAAATGACGTCCGGATGCCATTTAAATTTAGAATATGGTGAAACTTATTTAAATTTAGAACCTTTAGGGGTCAGTGTTCCCTAAGAAAGGTTAAAAAAGGTTACTGTGCCTACCCAAATTAAATATTAAGTCTAATGTATTTTAAATATTTCTTACCAAATGAAGGCAAGAAATGGTAAGAATCATATAGCTTGAAGAAGCTTCAGACAAAAACCTTTGAATTTTACGAGTGATTATGATACATGATTTTTAGGTTTACTATTTTAGGGAATTGTATTTAATATGTAGTTTATACATAGTTATTTTTACTTACATATATTATCTCAATTTAGATATGATTTATGTGTTTTTAAACTATTTTCTTTTAAGCTTACAAAGCGAACATGATTCTAAATCTGTACTCATTTGAAACTTGAAATGAAAAACCACTGCTAGAAGTGCCTCAAGTCCTTTCATATTATAGTTTACTGGAGGCTAGCAAATATTTTAAAAATCTTAACTTACTGAATTTAAGTAAAAAACAACTGTCTTCTTTACTTTAGAATTAGACTAACAATTATCTTTTATAACCATGATTCTGATGGTTTTTCTGCTAAGCAAAATAAATAACTAAAACCCAGCGAAAGGTAACTCGTCAGCGATTTGTTAGTTTCTTATTGAGTCAGAATACTGTTTATTTTTGCTTGGCATTTGGAACCTGTGTGCCACCATCAGCCTCTTTTATTATTGGTTCATCTGTCTTTCTGTCTTTTCACAAAGTATGTATTCTTTTTACCTTTTGTCCATCTGTTATTCTGTAATTGAATTATATCTAAAACTGTTGCATGGTTTGCAAGCATTTTATAAGGGGAGACATCTTTAGAAATGCTATAGAAAAACATCTACCGTGCTTTTAAATGTCTGATCATTGTGACTAAAATATGAGTGTAGAATCTCACGTCATTTTCAAAAACTTTCTTTTTAAAGCAGAGAGGAAGGAAATGAATGGTGAGTTGCATAGAATGGCCATCCATTTCTACCAGCAAGATAGCTGGTAGAAAAAAAGAGATTCCTAGGCATTATGATTAGACACTGCTTGAAATTGAGCATTTTGAAATCTAGATAATTAATCATTCCCTGCTAAATTACAGGATTTGAATTATATTTAATAAGTGGCTTTCTATTAAATAATGATATATTTTCCTTAAAAAGTATTGCAATATGTTTTTGTTTGTTTCATAGCAGAAGGTGAATTTTACTGGAGAACCAGTGCATTTAATAATTTCAATACGATGTTAAAGTAGAAAGAACATAGGTTTTGGAGCTAGCTAGACCTGGGTTTCAGGTTTTTAATCTTCCACTTACTACCTACCTGGCCTTGGGCACAAATTGCATAATTTTAAGCCTGAGTTGTCTTATGTATGGACTAGGGAGATAATTCCTTTAGGACTGTTTTGGAGATTAGGGATTGTGTATGTAAAGCCCACTATAACACCTGGAAAAGGAGATGAGTTTATATAATCTGTATTTCACATACCAGAATAATTCTTCTCACTAGTATGGTGGTGATAATGGTTTTTTACAGATGCTTTAAAAAAAAAAAAAAAGGAAAGAAAAGATTGTTAACATATTTTACAGGATCTAAATAAATGGTGGTTTTGGTTGTCATTTCTTTTCTACCCAGCTGTGAAAGGTAGGTCTATAAAAGAGTTTCAGAACTATTAAGAAACAGAAACAACAGTATTTGAAATGGTTATTATTAGTTTTATAAAATATTCTTTTCAAATATAATGTTCACAATACCATTAGAAGCTTGATTTTTTCAACGTAGCATAGCTTGTATTTGGTATGTTTATATTTGTTAGAATAGAATATAAAATCAATAATATTTATTTAGGGTAGAGTCTAATTTTGTATTGAAATCCCAATTGCAATAAAAATCTTCAGACGAGTGGCACCGCACAATGTACCTTTCGTTTCCTTTTGGCAAGTGTGAATTTAAAAATGCATTTTTTATTTTCCATATGCCATATAAGGGTTAAAAAAGAACATGTCCTGGGTCTGATTAAATTTACTATTTATCTCTATAGGACCTAACTTAGTAGGGTGGTGGTAGCTTCTCACACATGGCCATCTAGAATATTTGGGAGAGTGGTTTTAGCACTACTGGCAGCTAGTCAACAAGGATTGATTCATTTACAGAGGAAATGCTAAGGCTACTCTTAAAAGAATGATAGAGGCTATACTCTTTCATAAAAAAATAAATTTCTCTTATTTTAAATAACTTTATTAAAATAAATGGGATTCTTTGTGTCTTTATTTTTAAGTTTGATGTGAATGATTCCATTAACTACTGTTGGCCTCAGTTGCAGAATGGAATGAAAAATAAATTTACAAGGGCAACTTAAAGTTTTCTAACTGGTTATAAAGTTTATGAGCTGTGTTTTGAGATTCATTGTTTCTGATATGAATAATTCACATTTGTGAATTTATGCCATAAATTGTATTTTTCCCCTTTATTTTTTGGTAATTTTTAAATAGACTTTATTTTGTAGAGAAGTTTGAGGTTCACAACAAAATTGAGAGGAAAGTCCAGAGTTCCCACTATACCCCCTACTCCTTAACCCCCTCCCCCTCACAACACACACACACACACAACCTTTCCCACCATCAACATCCCCACCATAGTGGAACATTTGCTACAGTTGATGAACCTACGTATAAATTCTGAATAAGGGAAAAAGTTTGCGGGGTAATAGAAGTCTCGGCCTTGTTTTTTTGTTTTTATTCAAGTGTTTTAAATCAGTTCAGGCTATACTCTTCGTGTGGAATTCTCACTACACCTTTGGTCCTTCATTTATAAAAATGATAATTATTAAGAAGAATAAGCACAACAAATGGTAAATTTCTTTTTTTTTAATGTTTCATTCTCCCCCATTATTTCTGTACTATTGGTATGATCCTCTCTTTGTACAACTTGTGACTATTTCTTTGATTTAGGGAAATCCAACTCTACTTTTATGTCTTAAGTTCTATCAAATTTATTTGTGGCCATGAAAATATGAATATGTTTTTTTGAAATAGAAAAAAATACCTGAATTTTTCAAAAATTTTAAATTCTCCATCCTTAAGATTCTGAGGTCTTTGATAAAAATCCTCATCGATTTCTGGTTATGGCCCTTTCATGCTAGAGCACTTGCTAGAACACATAGTTACAACACAGATCTTAATACAGTATTATTGAATCTTTAATTTTTTTTAGAAATAGGATTTCGTCTTATCATATTTAAGATAACCATTTTGGTCTCCATAGTGGCTATATTTTTCACCTTTAGTGTGATTATTATAAAATCCTGAGTGTGCATTGGCATTTTGTTGATTTTGGAGATCTGAATCAATATACATTGGTGTATAAACTGAAATTATGGCCATTTACACAGTCGGTCCAGGTTAACTGTTTGTAGAGTAGCACTGATGTGACTCCATTTACTCACTAGGTTTGGTTATCAATAAATCTGGTAATTGAATAAAAAATTGGGGGGTCACTAAATACTCCAACTGTGTGTGTGTGTGTGTGTGTATGTATATATGTGTGTGTACAAAACAACCTAACATCTAGGACATTATTATCTTTTGGGGAGTAGTTTCAGATGCAGTTTTTCTTTTGTTTTTGCCTTTTGTGTTTTTTGTTTTTTCTTGGGGAATATGAAAAAGCAAACAAAAAATCAGGCTACAAAATTTTGAAATTTCGTAGTCTAAATGACTAAATTAAAAATATTCTAATTTATAGCTTTGGAGTAAATTCAATAATTCTTTGCCAAAGAATAAAATTGTGCTGATAGATGTAAATTAAAAGTAATTATTTTTAAAAATCCTATTTAACTTTCATTTTTAATTTTTGAGAGAGTCTAGTCTTCACCTGTGGAAACTTTTTGGTACTTTAAAATCAGCATTCTGCTAGTGGGTGAGAAGTTAAAAGTGATCAGTTGATGTTGATAAAATTATACTTGTTGAATAGATACTGAATATATTAGTTTTTGCTAATTAAGTTTTTTTTAATTAAAATTAAATTCTCTTTTTTAGTGCAGTTTCACTGGCTGTACCTAGGGTAATTTGACATAAGCCAAAACATAGTAATGTTTATTGATTTTGAACAATTTTAGTATAGAAATATAATCAAAATTAAGCACATGCACATTATTAGAGCTTGGAGTTGAGGCCTCTGGCTGGCTGAGGAACTGGCAAGTATAGGTAGGTAGTGTGCTACATGAGGGGCAAGTCTTTCGCTAACACCACAAGGGTCTCTGGCCCAATGAGTAGAGTTTGATAGTAATTCTTGCTACAAGTATAAAAATATATATAAATAATAAAAAAGAAAAAATTAAGCACAGTATACCCTTATTTCTTTCTTTAGTATCTTTTTTATTTCTCCCCCCATTCAGAACTTTCAGGTTAATGTTGATCAGATTAGGATAGGTGGGGTTTATTTAGCATTAGTTTTCTTGAACCAACAACATGTATTAGGGGAAATATGGTAGGAAATATAGAACAAATACTGTAATCTTTAAGGATTCAGGCTTGTGTATAAGCATTTGGAATATGGAGTGTAGAGTATTCTGGATTCTTTCCACAGATTAAGTGTAAAGAATTTATAATTGGAAAGAATTCCTATTTTAAGATGAGATGTTTTTGAATTTTTGTTAAAAAATCAGATGTTGCAAATTTGGACTCACTGAAGCCTTTTACACATTCGTTTTTAAGCATTTAAAGTTAATGATTTCAGTTGGGCAAATCTGATTGTTTCCTTTTAGAAATCTTCAGTGCCCATATATTATAGTCAACCAGTATAGAGTTTAAGACCAGGACAAGGCTGCATTAATCCAGGTAAGAAGACCAAAGACGAAACAAAAATTTTCATTAAAAAGCCAATACTTGATCTCCTGAGAATGCACTAGAGACTTCCTCTGCATTTTTAACAGGCTATTTGCTCTCTAAGATGTACTGTATTGGTCTTTTATTACCTTTTTTTTTTTTTTTTAAGTCTCTTCCCCTTCCCCAAGTCATTTGAAATGAAAACATTAAAAATTTTTTTTTTTACTTTTCTCAGACTTTTTTTTTTTTTTTTGCCTCAGGTATTTAGTGCTTTTTTAAAAAGTTACCAATGTTAACTCTACTATGGGGCTGATGATACGATAGTATAACTGACGAACGAGGCACTAGTGTAGTACTAGTCATGGTTGATTGATGAAATGGGAGTCCCCTACCTTTTCCTTTTATGCTTGTGTGTGTTTTTTTGGGGGGGCGGAGAAACAAATGAATAAAATACACATCATTTGCATAGAAAGTTATGTAATGATGCCATATAGAGTATAATGATTTCCTAAAACCTTGTATTTAAAGTAACCTGAATTACAATGAGAGATAAACAGAATATTTACCCATCCCTTATGAGCTGCTGCTGATATGTAAATTTATTCTTCTACTTTGCACAAATATACTTTTGAGCTACTGCTTAAACACTTTGAGGTCCTTAGTCAAACAGTTTTAATGATGCCTCCAATATTATGAAAGTGTGACATTTGATGAATGTCTCATATAGTTTTGATATCTGGGCACATGTCAACAAAAAAAATTGAACATTGGTTTGTCATGCAACACCTAGATAATTTATAATTTTACTGTTTATATCCATCTTGACATTTTTTATCTGCCAAAGGCAGGTTTCATTTGGAATCTTAATCTGAGATTTATTTGGTGGATCTGGAAATCATAGCTAGGGTTCCCACAGGAAATGGTCCATCTACGAACAGATTAAATGGCAGTCCTGCAGTTGTTAGGGGAGCTCTGCATTTAACACACATGCATACTCATTCAGTCAGCACTGTGGAGAAAAATTAAAGTAGTAACCCAGGTTTAGGAACAATGTAGCTAAAAAGTCCCATATTTGCTGAATGACAAAGGGTTATATAGCAGCATTTCATTTTATTATTCGTGCTTGAATTTCTTGTTTGCTCTGTTGAGTCTGCTGACGAATACTAATAAATGCCTGCAACAATCCAGACGAGAGATGCCTGGCAACAAAGCTATGCGGTGGACCTCCCTGATCTTCTCCAGTTCACAACCTGACCTTTTGAAAAATTGGCTGGGCTAAGCTGCAGAATTTGGGTGTAATGGTTATTGTTAACTCCAGCTTTAGGATTTATTAATTTGTGTGATCAAGACTTACCTATACTTCAAAGTTTCAAAAGACCAAACACAATCATCCATCCATTAGAACTAACATTGTGTTTCAGTGATTTCCACTTAGTGTCTGACTGGTGATTCTTCTATTTTGTTTTTCAAATCTAAAAATGCTCTTAAATAAAATGAAAGGAACAAATGAAGAAAATCTGTTTTTTTCTCTTTATATTTGTTATTAGAAAAGTTAGCGTCCATAAGTGATTTATGAAATTGTTGAATTCGTGGACGATCGGTATGTGTTCATACTTAACAAACAAAAAATAGATAATTATGAAACCTGTTTTACTTGCAGTTGTGGAAATTTAAGACTTAACCTGGTTCGTTCATATTTTTAATTACTTTATATAAATTATTTTTACAACACAAATTGAGAAAGGCTGAAAAGGTTAGAAATGTATAGTAGGTAGCCAAATAATTCGTATCATTGAGGCAAAAAGGAATAAAGACCGCTCATGTTAGTTAATAAAATTTTAGGACAGTTTTCACAATTATTTCAACCTAGATAATATTTGTAATGGTTTAAATAGGATGATACAAGTTTTACACAGCTTTATGTGATATGCTCATAAGTTAATTAGGTAGCCCTAGCTTTAGGAGATTACACTATTATACTGTGTTCATGGTCTTCATACAGTGAAGGATGTTAAAATTTAGACTCTGAAACATTATAATAGAACTTAGTTCTTACACAGAAATATGATCTCTTCCCCAGTAGAAGGAATATTGATGTGCTCCTGACTATTCAAACTTGATCAAACAAACACTTTAAAATCTGGTGTAGTACCACCACTTAAAATAGCTTTTTCATAATCAAACAAATAACAAAATTCCAGTAAAATAATTTTCATGTCTAGCCAGTGGATAATTTGAAATATGATATGCAATGTCATCAGCTGTCTTAATCACGGATGAAATAACCTCACCACTTCTTTTTGATATGTTATTCTAAATATGCAACCACGTATAGGAATGTAAAAGATGTAGTTTATTTTGAGTGTTGAACCTTCATGTGCAAATGAATAAACTATGTGATACTGGCAGGTTTCGTGATTTTCCAACTTTATAAACTTTTGTAAAATCTTACTTCAATATCTGATAGTTATATTCTGCCTCTGCCCCCAATATATTTTTGACTTCTCATTATATACATACACCTTTAATAGAACTACACAAGATGTTGTATCTGTGTGTGGCTGTGAGCACTTGAAATGTGGGCAAATATGTATGTAAACCAATGAAAATGAAAGTTATAGTTCTTCCCCTCTTCTTCTTATTGCTGTTCAAGCCAAAATATATTAAAAACTGAGAGAGTATACAGTATCCAAGTGAGACAAGCTTGCATTTTTAAGTTACCTAATTTCTTGTGACTCCCAAATTAGAATCTCTGTAGGATAAGTGCCTGTGCACTACTAACTATAGTCTTGATTATATCTAATATTGTGCCAATAGAGTGAATGCTTAAATTATGTTGTAGAAACAGGCTATTTAAATTTCTTATTTTCTTGCTATGGGATTGAATCTACAGAAATATACTATTAAATTTTCTTTCTGTGCAATGAATTTTCTTTCAGGATCTTTTCCTAGTGTCAGGATTCCTAAATTTCGAAGTTCTGATATATGCTTTATTAAACCATTACACGTTAACTACAAGTTTTAACCTCATTAAATATTTTCTCTTTATTGTATGTTTCTCACTGAATGAACTAGCATGATACTTATTTTTATATTCATGTCTTTGGATATTTTAATAAGAAATTTTAAGTTATATTTTATTGATTGTTTTTATATTTTAATTTAAAAATCTTTTGCTTAAAAAAAAAAAGAAACTTTTGCTTTTAGCCAAGCAGAATTTTGCAGATAATAGTAGCTAACATTTATTGAGTGTGTACTCTTTGCTAACACTTTTCCAAGAAATTATATAATTTAAATAATTTAATCCTCATAACAATCTTTTGAGATAGGTGCTGTTATTATGTACTTTTATTGGTTGGGAAATTAATGAGGTTAAGTAATTTGCTAAAGGTCATACAGCCATGTGGTGGAGCCAGAATTCAAACCCTGCCGTTTGTCTTTAGCCCATGCACTGTGGTTTTGCTTGGAAGATCTAGATACACCAGTGTTCTACTTGGAAGGTCTAAACTTTTCTCTTGTACACACTCATAGTAGGTGAGACCACTCTGATATGGCACAAGTTTCTGATGTCTTTTTCTTTTATGTTTAGCAGGGGGTGGGGAAGCCCATGTATGCATCTATGTGGAAAACTAACCCTTCCCCACATAAAAAAGGAAACAGCATTATTTAGTAAAGGAAATAAATAGTATTTGTACACACACACAGATAACCTACATTTAACTTACTTAAGGAATCAGTAGAAATTATTTGGGGCCACTAACTGATAACTGTTGTTCTGATTATATTGAAACTAATGTTTACTTAGAGAAATCCTTAATCATTGAAAAAAGACATCTTTTGTTTAAAATATGGGACTGCTGTAGTAATTACATCATCACATCAAGTTTACAGTCTTATTTAGTAGCAATAAATGTCATATCATTTTGATGTTGTTACATAATGTGGTAACAGACAATATACAAAAGAAAGAAGTGATAAACATGAGATTTTTGTTCTTTTTATATTTATAAAATCACATGCTATAATATAAGTAATCATCTTTCTCCTCCGAAAAAAGAGTTTAAAGAAGTGGTGACCAATTGTGTGAGTAAGCATCAGAGAGCACATTAACAAATTGCCTCCTTTATTGTTCATCTTAGATATAAATGCCCAGAAGTAGCACCTGCATCTGAAGGTGCAAGGGATCCATTTATTTGAATGTACTTGCCTACAGTATTTCTATTGCCCTTTTTCTTTTCTGCCCCTGAGCTCTCAGGTAGTTGGCATGTTGCTATTCTGAGTAACCCTGGGAGAATCCCTGGAGACAATTCTAGCTCTACCACTCTGAAGAAACAGCTCTGTAAACAGTATTGACCCCCCCCAGGGGACCATCAAATCCGTTTACACAGATACCAGTTGTCACAAACTATTTACAAAGCCAGACAGAACAGAATTTCCCAGCCTTTAAGAATCCCTATTTGATTCTAGCCACCTCCTCACTTATGTGTAGTAGATGGGAAATAACAGTTATTTTTGGCCATGAGTCATGATTTGTTGAATAGCATCAGTTTAACTGAGTGTATTATATATTAACTAATGTACAATTGTCTGGAGAATTGAACTCAAACGGGATCCTAGAGCTTTCCTTCCTAGGGTAGGAAATGGCATAATATTGTTAATTTTCTAGGCTAAGGAATTGAAAATTTAATAGCAATGCTAGTATTGAGATAGTTGACAATACTGATACCTCCAGGAGTAAAGAGAATTTGTTAGATCATGAAAATGGTCCATTGGAAACAGCACAAAAGTCACTAAAGTGACACAGGGTCTTCAAACATATGTTGGGGATGGCTGAGGCACATGTATTAAGATTCCCCCCAAATCTTTACAAAGTCCACCCATTTTGCCTAGATGAATAAACTATCTCTAGCAATAGCAATTTGAAGAATATCCAGTAGTAATCCTCTATAACTTCATTTTCAAATGGCCATAGGATAAGCTTGTACGGTAGCGATAGCACAAGATATTAATAGAAAAAATTGGGAAATAGATTTGGTTTGAAGTAGTCAAATTCTCATGTCTAGTAATACAGTGTGCTCACAGAAGAGCAAATAAAGAGCCTGGTGATGGGTATTAAAGAGGGCACGTACTGCATGGAGCACTGGGTGTTATACGCAAACAATGAATCATGGAACACTACATCAAAAACTAATGATGTAATGTATGGTGATTAACATAACAATAAAAAAGAAAGACTTCAGAGTCTTATGAAGTATGAAGAAATTGATAATTGACTCTAAGTCCATATGGAGAAATATGTTTAAATAGTATTCTGTTCATCATAATGATGGAACAGTTAACAAGGACATTGATTAAACACTGAGGCAGATTACTAAAGAAGGTTATGGAGTTTCCATTTTAAACCATGTGAAAGAGAGGAATTAATAGAATAATTTTAAGGTTTCATCTGCCTAGAGATAAGAGTTTGAATCAGACGTGAATATGTTTTTTCTTTTAAACAGTTACCTTTCTAATTGAGTAGTGTGCAAAACAGACCTATAACTTCTCTTTTTGTTGCATTGTATTGCCTTATAAACTTAAATTTCCTTATGCAATGCCTTTTCAGGTGATGGGGCAATCCAAACAACTCAACTGAAGCTTTTAGTAGCTTCACCCCATTATCACTTCATAATGGTCTTTTTTTTCCCTAAGATTTTATTTTATTTATTTATTTTTTTAAAGATTTTATTTATTTATTTGACAGAGACAGAGATAGCGAGAGCAGGAACACAAGCAGTGGGAGGGGGAGAGGGAGAAGCAGGCTTCCCCCCGAGGAGGGAGCCCGATGTGGGACTCGATCCCAGGACCCTGGGATCGTGACCTGAGCCGAAGGCAGACGCTTAACGACTGAGCCACCCAGGTGCCCTAAGATTTTATTTATTTATTTGACAGAGAGAGATACAGCAAGAGAGGGAACACAAGCAGGGGGAGTGGGAGAGGGAAGAGCAGGCTTCCCGCGGAGCAGGGAGCCCGATGTGGGGCTCGATCCCAACATCCTGGGATCATGACCTGAACCGCAGGCAGATGCTTAATGACTGAGGCACCGAGGTGTCCCCATAATGGTCTACCTTCTGGGCTGGGGAGTTTAGGGAAAATAACCGACGACTGAGTTAGAGTCACTAAGTGCTATCATCTTCTCTTGGTTGGAGACAGTACTAACTCAGAAACTGAAATTAAGGGGGCGCCTGGGTGGCTCAGTCGTGGCAGCAGTGGCTGCCTTCGGCTCAGGTCATGATCCCCGAGTCCTGGGATCGAGTCCCACATCGGGCTTCCTGCTCAGCGGGAAGCCTGCTTCTCCCTCTCCCACTCCCCCTGTTTGTGTTCCTGCCTCGCTGTCTCTGTCTCTGTCAAATAAATAAATAAAATCTTTAAAAAAAAAAAAAAACTGAAATTAAGTCAGGCTTTGAAAAGAGTAAAGAAAACTTGGCAAAATGCAATATGACAGAGCTGCATCATCTTAAAATTTGACTTGGAAAGTCAAAGTACATCATGCCTGTAAGTTACTCTCAAATGTTACGAAAAAAATTACATGTGTAGATAGGCAGGTAGGTAGGTAGATTTGGAGAGAATGAATAATAAAGCAAATGCGGTAAAATGTTAACATCTGGAGAATCTGGGTGCCTTCACCCAGTATATAGGAATTCTTTGTACTGTTTTTGCAACTTTTTTATAAAGCTGAAATTATTTCAAAGTAAAAGGATAAAAAGAAATGACTTACCTACAGTCAGTTCCTGTCAGCTCTTTTACCTGTCTCTGTCTTCAGCATGTTCATGCAGTCAGTGAAGTCTTGATTCTCATTTCTCCTTTCTTTTCTTACCATTTTTCTGAATGATTTCCGTGTCTTAATAGGTGACACTTTTAGTACCCTAATTCCTTGATTTCTTCCTTTCCAAGTACCTTCACCATCAATCTATTTCATTAACCCATTCCCAGATGAACCACATCTTGGACTTTGTCCTATATATTACTCATTTTAGAAATTTTTACTCCCTTTCTATAACGTCTTATCAATTCAAGAAAGACATACAAGAAATGTCTGTGTTTTTCCAAAAGTTATTCCTTCTCTGTACCAATGTGTGTTTTTTCCTGTTTTTTTATTCTTACAGTCTGTCACCTTTTTCTTTACATCATCTAACTCGAACCCTTTAGTAACTGATGGCTTTGCACATCCCTACTTGTCTTTTATTGGAACAAATGCTTGTGAAATCTCTCCAGAGTCTTCTAGTTGAGCATCAGTATGTCTAACATGTTTTTTATTTGGTCTCTGTAGTCCTAATATAGTCCTTTTACATTGTATTCAAATCATTAGACCAGTTTGCCTTCCTCACTGTCCTATAGAGTCCTTGAAGGGAGAGTCTGTTTCCCACTTGTCTTTGTTTTCCCTAGTACTTTCATACAGCATATCACATTGGAGGTTTTCCATGGATTATTGTATTAATGAATAAATAAATTAGAGGGCTCAAACTCTCTATACAGAAGTTGAATTCAGATATAGGATAATGCAACATGGCAGAGTAGAAAAGCATTGAGAGAGGATTTAAGCAACATTTACTACAATAGTTGGTCAAAAACATAGACGAAAGGAAAATATTATAAATCAGCCTTGTTACCCTAAAGTAAAATTAAATTCTCCATAGAAGAGTATGGATAGTCTGATTTGCAGAGGAGGCTCCAAATGTTTGGTAAGCAGTTATAGTTGGGAATCTAAAAGCTCTTAGTACAGAGCAAGATTAGAAACATCTAGAATTAATCAGAGCCAAGTCACGCAGTATGGGGTTTTTCAACAGTATTAAACATTTAGAATTCAAATCCAGAAGTACATTAGGACTGAGTTTATTTTAATAATACTATAAGGGATTATAATTACTATAATCCAGGAGGGATCCACAAAGAATCCTTTTATTGGAAAGGGCACACATCTGCTCTGAGTCTGGTGAAGATAGGGCAGTCCCGGGTGAAAAGGTGCTGATTTACCAAGAGTTCAGCAGATCATAAAATTTGGCATTCGGTAAGCTGAAGTAAGAAAGAGAGCTATAAATAAAGTAAGCAGATAGCAAGTATAGATACCAGGGATGGAGTAAAGCAAACACTAGGAGGTTAGAAATAAAAAACTGAGAGGAGAAAGATGCTGAACTAGACCCAGAAATACGGAGGTAAAAATATGGAACAAGTTGTACATAGTGGTAAGATAATGGTAATATACATAATGATGTACATAATGTACAAAACAGATCAGAGAGTCAAGACTTAAGATTCTGAAGCAGTTGGTATTGTGTTTTCATGGAGTACTGGGGACTTTTTATAGCTGCAAGTGCTCCATGGTTCATCTTTTTACCTTTTGGGGAATCTTTGCACCTCATAAACTGGAGAATAGTATAGGCCCTAATAGTAACTTCCTGATACTTTCCTGGGGACAAATTTTGTTATTTTGATATTGCTTTCAGTAACTACTTATAATTCTCTTTCATTTCAGTTATGGTTGATCCTTGAACAATCTGTTGGTTAGGGGCATCAACCCCATGCAGTCAAAAATTCACATATAGGGTGCCTGGGTGACTCAGTCAGTTAAGTGTCTGCCTTCGGCTCAGGTCATGATCTCAGGGTCCTGGGATCAAGTCCCTCATCGGACTCCCTGCTTCTCCCTCTCCCTCTGCCACTTGTGCTCATTCTCTCTCTCTCAAAAATAAATAAATAAAATCTTTTTTTTTTTTTAAAGATTTTATTTATTTATTTGACAGAGATACAGCGAGAGAGGGAACACAAGCAGGGGGAGTGGGAGAGGGAGAAGCAGGCTTCCCACCGAGCAGGGAGCCTGATGCGGGGCTCGATCCCAGGACTCTGGGATCATGACCTGAGCCGAAGGCAGATGCTTAACGACTGAGCCACCCAGGCGCCCCATAAATAAAATCTTAAAAAAAGAATTCACATGAAACGGTTGACTCCCCTAAAACGTAACTACTTAATAGCCTACTGTTGACCAGAAGTCTTACCAATAATATAGTCAATTAACAAATATTTTGCATGTTATATGTATTATATACTGCATTCTTACAGTAAAGTAAGCTAGAGAAAGAAAATGTTACTAAGAAAATCATAAGAGAAAATACATTTACAATACTCTACTATACTTATTGAAAAAAATTCGTGGATAAGTGGAACTGTGCTGTTCAGAGCCATGTGTTCAAGGGTCAACTGTACTTTTAAAGTTACATGGTAGTGTTAGAAAGCATAGTTTATTGACGATATAGTGGTATTCTTTAATGTCCATTTATAAAATTCCCTAATTTAGATTTTGGGGGTTCCATTCTACTAATACCAGCCTCTTCTAGAAAAGTAGCATGATGAACTTCTGAAGCAAATGATGTAAGCATTTTGAAATGTCAAAACCAACAAATAATCTTCAGATACCTAGAATTGTTAGTTTAGATCAAAACAATATAATGTTGAAATTTCATAGATAGCTTACAGTATATAATTATGATAGCACATTCTCCCTATTTGTTTCCTCAAAGTGAAGTTGAGGGGAATTTACTAAAAACAAGTAGTTTCTGATTTAGCTTCAGGCACCAACAAGATAATGTCCAGGACTTGGAGTTTATAACTGGTCACACCTAATTTCAGCATATCTACAAGCAAAGAATTTCTCCTTAAGGAATGAATACTTTGTGAAAGATAGCTTATTTATAAGTGCCCCTATTTTGTTTTTATTCTGAAACTACTGTCCTCTGCTTTTCTGCTTAAAAGGATTTTAAGTTTGACAGGTTGGAAAAGGCATCATCAACAAACAGATGAGATTCACCTGCTTTTTAAAGTTTAAGCATTATTGATGCTGGAAATAATAAAGTATTTGTTACAATCAGTATTTGTGCCTATTGGTCTGATTTACTGGTAAAAGAGTTTGTTTTGGGGCGCCTGGGTGGCTCAGCCGTTAAGCGTCTGCCTTCGGCTCAGGTCATGATCTCAGGGTCCTGGGATCGAGCCCCACATCGGGCTCCCTGCTCCGCGGGAAGCCTGCTTCTCCCTCTCCCACTCCCCCTGCTTGTGTTCCCTCTCTCTCTGTGTCTCTCTCTGTCAAATAAATAAAATATTTTAAAAAAAGAGTTTGTTTTATGTACTTGTGTGTGTGTGTCATTTTCTTCCAAAAATTTCACTATATCATCAGATATACTATTCCTTTGAAATAGCTATTATTTACTAGTTACAGCTTAAAGTAACAGCTTATGAGATAGCCAGGCTTTACAAAATAGATTTTCTAATACATAATATATATCTGATAAAAACGGAGGTTAAAAATAATGCTTATATTGTGTTAATTTTAAAATTATGATAATGGTGATAAAAATAATAGCTAACATTTACTGATGTGCCAAACACTAAGCCAAGTAGTTTGCATGTATTAACCCAGTTAAACCTCAAAATAACTCAAGTAAAAATGCTATTATGTTCTCCTTTTACAAACAAGAAACTTAGTCTTGAATGGGTAAGTAACTTGACCAAAGTTATGCACTTGGCAAAGCTGGCATTCTGACCCAGGCAGTCTGATACCAGAGTTGCATGCGCAGTATCACTTCCCTATAATCATTAACTTATTGCGTCCTATTTTTTGAAATCTGGAAAAGAAATCTAGAAAATAAGGCCCCTACATCAGTGTTTCTCAGCTTTGATTGTATGCTGGAGCTATTTGGATGCTCCAACAGAGTTTGATTTAATTAGTATAAGATGTGTTCTGGGCTAAGGATTTCCAGAAATGCCTCAGGTTATTTCAACCTGCAGTCAAGGTTGTAAACCATTGCCCTAAATACCTACCAGAAGTGAAAAACTATACTGTATATGCTTAGCCGATTACAATAGGAGTAAGACTAGTAAGTACATGTTTAAAGCTATGACAGCACCTATTTCCACAAAAATATTCATTTGAATGATTTAATATGTGGCTATGGTATTTCACGTATTTGTTTTTGCTTTGTTTTAAATACAGAGATAGCCCATAGTTATCTTGAACAAGAGACTACAGGGAGAAATAAAAGTACAGAGCCAGATGAACAGCCAACTGTGAATTCAAAGGAAGGCATGCAGCAGAAATCCAATGAATTAGTTAATGAAGCCACCCATGAGGACACAGAACTGCCAGGGCAGAGATCAAGGAATTTTCCTTATCCAGGTGATGAGACAGCTGACTGTACTACTAAAAAATCCAAGTGAGTGCTGCCAGCCCTAAATTTAGAAAACAAGATTGGGAGAACTCTCTCTTCTTCCCTTCCTCCTTCCTCCATTCATCCCTCCCATTCTTTTTGGCTTGGGCTAAATTGGACATATAATAAACGTACTGGAATTTGGGCAATCTACCAGAGTTTTCTACTGTTTTCTTTACATTGGCGTAATGTGTGTAGATTGCTAAGTGAAAAAGCACAAGGTGAGTTTAAATGAAGGCAAAGTTGAATATTATTTTCTGTGTCCTTTCATTTTGGATCTGGAAATAACTGTTACTGTGATATAAATGGGAAATTAATCATCAGAGCCCAAAACTGGCATCTCTAGGACAAAATAAGCCCAAAGATGTGTTTTGGGTTTTGTTAGCATGCTTTTTTGTTTAAATGAATTTGAATGCTTCTAGAAAAGGCCTTGTACTCTCTTCCATTTGTCTTCCTTATTATTTTCCATTCTGCAGCTTTTAACATTCACCTTACCTACTTATCCCAGGAAGAGATTTGATTTTGTGACACCTGTGACTTTTACCTCTATGGGATTAAAGTACTTTGATAATTAGTCATATATTTTGAAAATACTTCAGAATTACAAAAATTTCAATTACTATATATTCAGTCCAAACAGAATCTTATTTAATATAGTATATTTTAACAGTTTTGCCGAAGAACAGCTAAATAAGTAAAATAATTATTTAAAAATTATTCAGTAGATATATTAATGAACATTAAACATAATGTAGTAGATATATATTAATGTGTTCCTACTTTTGGGCAAACAGTTACATCATTACTAAAGTGCAGATTTTGGATATACTTTTGGGGAATAGGAGTAGGGATGAATGAAGAAGTGATAAACATTTTATAACCACATGGACAAATAAATAGTAGAGATTGGGCTAAAGCCACAGTATGAAATATCTAATATCATTGCAAAAGAAGAAATACATGGTAGGTAGAGCTGCACTGACTGTCCCAGACCTCACTGCTTAACTTCTTAGAAACTCTAAGATTTACCTATGTTTACAACTTTAATGTAATGCCTTCAAAAAATGGTCCATCTCTTTTCCCTTCCCTTCTTTATACTACTTGCTAACAAGTGGATACTGTTCTCAAATAACATACAAAATGTCAAAAAAAATTTATTTACCATTAAATGTCACAGGACTAGGTTTTCATTTTTAATTTGTTTTGAGTTTAATAATGAAAAAATGACATTCTGTCAACCAAATTGAAAAAAGTATGATTGTTGTTCCCATTTTCCAGAAAGTGAGATAAGTTTCTAGACTCCTGACCAAAAGTATAAATTGAATTATTCGCAACCCTTAAAACCTGAATTCTTTAAGTGTACTGAACCATGAATCTCTGTAGAAGTTACTAAATGCTTTCCACAGATTTAGCTCTCTTAGTTGTTAGATTAGTACCTCTGTGAAATTGATGTATTTATTCTTTTTGATCCATAGTATTTTCTTAACACTGTATAAAAAGAGAAATTTAAAATTAAGTAGCTTTACATGTTCTTTGTTAAAATTAAATTTGTCTCCCTCATTTGCACTGTAAAACTTACAGATCCTGTATAGTAGAAATCATATGTGTATATTGTTTAACAGGTTTTTTTATTGCAGCATTATGGAACATAGAGAGAATCATTTGCATTGTGAGTGTATGATCCCTTGTCAAGTTACTTCAGATTTAGATAAAGAGAAGAAAATAGCATTTCTTCTAAAAGAATTGGATATTCTCAGAGCAAGCAATAAAAAGGTACAATATAGAAAGTCTGATAATTGTACAGTGTGCCTTTAGCTGTTGACCTAAGTTTGCTTTGTTGCCCATCATAATTCAGTTTCATGCTGTACTTTCATCCTTTAGTGGTATAGCTTTATGTTGTTGCCATACCATACCATCAGAGTATGACTGAGGTGAGACATTGGCTATAAAAAGCAATTTCTTTAATTTCCTCCCTGGCTGGCCTGTGATATCACTTCCTTTTTCATAAATCTATGATGCCCAGAGTAGGTACCTAAAGAAAAGATTCAAGTTTTACTGTAGTAAAAGTTTACTTCAGTATTATGGAAAGTGAGAAATGCAATGTACTGATTTCGTGTTAAGTTTTTTTTTCTTTTTTTATTAGTATTGATGCCCTGTATTTCACCTCAATGATATATGTAATTAAACTTTAAAGTCATAAGGCTTGGCAATATTGTCACATTCCTTGTGTTGTTATATATTGCTGCATTTTGCCCAATCCAATTTGTCATGTCATGTTTTATCTTTCCTGACTCTTTCTAGTTACATTTCTTTGAGCTTTAAGTGTTATTGAATAATGTTCATATTCTATGCCTTCTGTTTTTTTAACCTCTGCATACCTCTACATACCTTTCTGATTTTAATATTCTAGTTTTTTGACCTAATCATACCAAAGCATGTTGTTAGGAATGTTGATCATGCCTGACGGAAAACAACACAAATGACAGAAGCCAAGGGAGAAATTAAAAAAACGAAAAACAAAAAACATTTGAGGGGTTCTGTATGAAAGTAGATATTTTCTGTATTCTCATTTAGCAATTATTTATTACATGCCAGTTACAAATGAGGTGCCAGTGCCAATTTAAATGGAATATGATGGGATAGCATTCTCAAAAGAGATTTGTTTCACATATTAAGATTATTATCTTAATTAATTTTGTTTCAAAATATTAGAATTACTAAGAGAAGCTGTAAAGCAGTGCTGTCCGTTATTTTATTAGGATAGTGCCTTCCAAGTCTTTTGCTTTAAGACAAAAGAACAGATCAGATTGGTTTTTGCAGTAGTTATTTTTAATAATTATGTTATTCCTTCTTTAATTTCATTTGCCTTTATACACACATACAAATTAAGTATATATCAAAATGTTTTTTGTTTTTTGTTTTTTAATTTTTTTATTCTTATGTTAATCCCCATACATTACATCATTAGTTTTAGATGAAGTGTTCCATGATTCATTGTTTATGCATAACACCCAGGGCTCCATGCAGAATGTGCCCTCCTCAATACCCACCACCAGGCTAACCCATCCTCCCACCCCCCTCCCCTCTAGAACCCTCAGTTTGTTTTTCAGAGTCCATCGTCTCTCATGGTTCGTCTACCCCTCCGATTTCCCCCGCTTCATTCTTCCCCTCCCGCTACATTCTTCTTCTTCTTCTTTTTTTTTTTCTTAACATATATTGCATTATTTGTTTCAGAGGTACAGATCTGTGATTCAACAGTCTCACACAATTCGCAGCGCTCACCATAGCACATACCCTCCCCAGTGTCTATCACCCAGTCACCCCATCCCTCCCACCCCACCCCCCACTCCAGAATGTTTTTATAATTTCTGTATCATTATAGGTAATTATTACTTTATGAAATATCTTAAAATTTTAAATATTGTGGGGTACCCCCTGGTGTTACGTATTTAGGCAGTTAAATGTAATATAGAAGGGCTTAGAAAAAATAATTTCTA
Organism: Neomonachus schauinslandi; assembly: GCF_002201575.2. Taxonomy (NCBI): domain Eukaryota; kingdom Metazoa; phylum Chordata; class Mammalia; order Carnivora; family Phocidae; genus Neomonachus; species Neomonachus schauinslandi. The sequence continues at coordinate 58,814,518 of NC_058411.1, read as the reverse complement.
CTTTGGGATTAAGTATATTTCTGCAAGAAATATTTCAAATAAGAATCTGTGTTTTTTTCAATGTGTTTTAGCTTCAAGAAAAATTGTATAAAGAAGATAAGGAACAGAGAAAACTAAAGCTTAAGCTGGAACTCCAGGAGAAAGCAACAGAAGCTCACATTGCTGAAAAGACAGCAGGTATAGTAGATGAGTATTAACATATGGTCTTAAGAATCATACACAAGGTTGTTATATGATGTGGCTTGGTGAATACTAGCATACTAGCTTATTTGCCAAAGGAGGGGAGGCTCTCTCTTTTTTTTTTGGCTGCATAGAAAATAGGTGGCTTTAACATCCTGGTACTGGTATTAGTGAGAGCTTTACCTGTATTCATACTGATTTGGGCATTAAATGCATTGTTAACACCATGTCAATCCAATCACAAAAAGGTTGTTTGTTTTCTTGGAAGGGCCTGAACAAACAAGGGGAAATAATGATTACCAGTGCCTCTACCTTTCAACCAGCAGTTCAAATACCACTTATTGTTTTAGCTCGTTGAGAGGAAATACTTCTCTTCTGTGTGAAGATAGTCATATATTCATTGCCAATGGAAACCTACATTTGATTAAAAAATCTGTTTTGGGCAATTAATAAATTTTCATCTGATGATGTGGATGATGATGGAGATAATATTTTCACTGGGAAGATTAAAATGAAAGGTTGCCAGAGTTTAAGATTATAAATGACTGCCTTAAATATGTTTTGGAGTCTATCTTTACTCACAGGTCTTTGCGTGGAGAAATTTTTTTAATGTATCTGTGATATGTTACAGATAAGATCAGATGATTCTCAATAGTCTGTGACTCTCTTCCTCACACTGTTTTATGTTAAGGATAGAAATCTCGTAGTATAATAGAAATTAACATGCAGAGGCATTTTAAAGGTTACTTATTCTAACGTTTTTGTATCAATTGGAATGATTTTAAGAAAAAATTGTATTTTGTGATTAGTTTGAAGTTATAATCATATTTTATGAGCTACATTAGGCTGGTTGCATATGTGGAAGAATTCTGGTATTTTAGGTCGGACACATTCACTGGTATAGCCTGTCTATGCGAAATAGAACTAAACATCACTATGAAAATAAAACCAAAATTACCATAAATAAATACTCCAGCTAAAATAACAAATTGTTGCTTTTCTGTTAATGTTAAACTACCATGAATTTTTTGTTTCTTATTTAGTGGAGAAATATGACGCTAATATATTTTAAGGAAAATTAACAGTATATTTAAAATGAATAATTCAGATATAAATTTGGAACAATTTGGAAGTGTCTTGGTTTTTTATAATCAAATATGTATATACTAATTGCTAGGAAGGTATTAAAAGAAGTACATTTGTTTGAAGGAGTTTGCATCATAATATGACTTCATGTGCCTTACAGGAGTAATTTGGCAAAATTTAGGCCATTTAGGACATTGCACTGATGAAAAGCATGAATTGATATGTCTGCATAGATGATTTATGTCTTGGAGGGGAAAAGTCATTAAGCAGTATTATCTACTCTTAAAACTTTTGTATGATATAGCTAATCATCTACTTCAAATATTTACTTATTTGTATATATTTAAGACTTCCCTTTGAATAAATAGTATGAATCATGCATGCATAAATTGGAAAGAATTTGATTGCCTTACGATTATTGTTAATCAAATATTTCTTATTAATGATACAATATTATTTTAGTAAATGTTTGAAAAATGTTTAGTATTTTTTGGTAGCCTCCTAAATTGATAAAAATAGCAGTGCTATATAGTTTCTCTGGAACAAAGCAATCGAGTTAAAAGAGATACATCCAACCATTTAGTTACAAAAATGACAAAAATGAAAATCCTCTAAAGTTATTTAAAGTATAAATTTTCAATGTGTATCTTTTTAATGTGTCAGTCCTACTAAAAAAGATTAAAGATATTTTACTTGTGACATTAGAATCATCATCGTAATATGTCAAAATTTTTTTAAAAAACTGAATTGCTTAAGAAATCCATTGGTTTGCAACTTAAATAGCTTATTTTCTACCCAACTGGTAGTAAGTGTAGTCAAAAAGCAAAACATAGTAACAAAAACAACTATGTCAGTACCTTAATAGAAAGAGGAACATTATAGGAATATGATTACATGTGAAAAATATTTTCTTTAGTATCATATGGAAGGATAATAATCCATAAAATGAGAACAAAAAAAATCCACATAAATATTGATGTTTGTTTCTTTCATTGCTTATTTTCATATTCAAAATAAAAAGTGTACTTGGTTAAGTATATTATAAATATGTACACACATTTATGTATTATGATGTACTTAAGCGGAAAATAAATGTTTAAAAATATCAAGATATCCCAGCATTAGAAGAAATACATGCAAAAAATCTCTAACCATTGGAAATTGCAAATAAGATACAAAAATGTATGTTTATAGATTTTTCAAATAAAATGTTAATTAAAATATGAGGTTCTCAAAGGAAATAGGAGCCATTTCCTTGCAATATATGATACAAAGATTTATATGTAAGAATATTCATATCAGGGGCACCTGGGTGGCTCAGTTGGTTAAGCGACTGCCTCCGGCTCAGGTCATGATCCTGGAGTCACGGGATCGAGTCCCGCATCGGGCTCCCTGCTCGACAGGGATCCTGCTTCTCCCTCTGACCCTCCACCCTCTCATGTGCTCTCTCTCTCTCATTCTCTCTGTCTCAAATAAATAAATAAAATCTTTAAAAAAAAAAAATTCATATCAGTATTTGTTAGGATAGCCAGAAAATTAAAATCAATTAAACACTAACAGAATGGTTAAATAAATTAAGATACGTTTATGCTGTCCGACATCATGCAATAACTAAAAACCATTTCCGAATAATATTTGGTGATATGAGAAGATCTTCACAACAACATTAAGTGAAAAGTAGGGGAAAACTGTATTTAAGTATAATATGTTAAATATATTTATACATGTACATTATATGAAACAAAAGGCAAATTTGGGTAGTTATTAATAGATGTATTAATGTTTCAATTAAGTTTTCTGCCCTTTCAAGTTTTCTGCAATGAGTATGGATTAGATTTAGTATTAGTACTACTGTGATTAGAGATTAGTATTGCTAATCACTAAAGATGTGATTTTTTTAAAAAGTTGCTTGCTTTCTAATCTTAGGATGACTCCTGTGATAGGTTTGGTATATAAAGACCACATAAACCAAAGTTTTATGAAATTTATATGATGGCTATGATCTAATCTTGTCATTTTACCTACGCCATTTTTGTTGTCTTTCAGATTTTTCTCATTTGTTTTTGTCTTTATGTGTATTATGTAACTTATGTATATATTTCTTCCCACCTGATTGAATATAAGAATAAGAATCTGGTGTAGTCGGGAGACCTGGGTGGCTTAGTCAGTTAAGCGTCTGCCTTTGGCTCAGGTCATGATCCCAGGGTCCTGGGATTGAGTCCTGCATCAGGCTCCCTGCTCGGTGGGGAGCCTGCTTCTCCCTCTGCCTGCCGCTCCCCCTGCTTGTGCTCTCTCTCTCTCTTTGACAAATAAATGAAATCTTAAAAAAAACAAAAATAATCTGGTATAGTCAAAACCACATAAGTTCTCTGTGAGGCACATTGAAATAATGGGAAAACCAGAAGCCTTGGAATCAGATTGACCGAGGTTCAAATCACAGCTTTGATACTTAATACCAGCTGTGTGCCTTTGGGCAAGTTACTTATTAGCTTCTTCAGGTTTACTTTCTCCCATGTAAGATGTGAATATTAACTAATTTACCAGATAATTTTAAGGATTATAGATAATATATAAAAGCACCTAATATATAACTGGTACTCAGTAAGTTGTAGCTAATAGTAATATTGATTATTTCTATCTTTATAAAATTCTTAAATTTTTGATAATATCTGAAGTCATGGAAAGATTTTTGTTCTGTCTGGCTTTTAATTAAAAATGCATTTTACTTAAATGCTAATCCAAAATAAAAGAAATGGGATACAAAAGCTTTGGGCTTTAATCTAATGTATACTGATAATAAACCTTCATGTAAACTGTTAAAATAGTGTTATCCTCTTTCCTTTACTTCCTTGTTGGCTTCTACATAATGTGAATACTGTCACTCCGATGTGATCTCATGAGAGTTTGAAACTCAGTTTTTTCCTCTATTGTGATAAAATCTCAAATGGTTGACCCTTTTACCCTCCCCTTTTTTGACATCACCATCATTACTATTTTTATTAGGCACTTTATAGGAACTAAGCTAATTTCTTTAAAAATCAAACAAGAAATATTTATTGAAGGGTCATTATGTACCAGGCATTGTGTTGGGCACTGGGTATACGCCAGCAAATAAGATAGATTTGGGATTTCAGACATTTCTTTTTGACTGCAATCACTTTTCACTCATAATACACTGTTGAAATAGGTAGTGATTAAATGTTCAGACTTTGGATTCAGACCTTTGTTCTAATCTTTTTACCACTTATCATGTGTAAGTGACAGCCTGACTAAGCTTTGGTTAAAACTTATTTTATAGGTTGCTGGGACATTTAAGTGAGATGATGTTTATGAAATGCTTAACCCATAGAAGGCACTCAAGATGATGGTGTCATCATCTTGCTTTCTCAAGACTCCTTGAGATATACTCAAAGTGTACCTAATACTAAGTAACTATCCCATAACTATTTATATATGGTTTTGTTTCTCAAAGGATTGATACGTATTTCTTTTTTAAAAATAATTTATCAAGTATTTTTATTTCGTTTATCTCCACAGTTTTCAATTTCCCTTGATTTTAAGATTTAACCTTACTTAAAGTAAAACAGTTTGAAAATATGAAAATTTTTTTTTTTTAATCTTTACAAAAAAGAAAATAAAGGGAAAATATATAGTAAGTAGGTCTTACTTACTTAGCAAAAGCTGAAATGACCAGGTCATTCCCTATGTGTTAACACTGGAAAATCTCATTGGAGCTACTTAGGACTTTTTACTGTGTTTTAACTCACTAAATTGTACATGTAGATAAGATTATTTGAAAATCATTGACATATATGATCTTTAAATACTAGGGGATATTTTAGAGAAGCACAGCAGAAACGTTGACTCTCTACTTTTTACTACTTCTTTTCATCTAAATAAAATGTTTAAACCACAAACACTTCAAAATTTGTTTTGAGTTTGACAGTGACAGTATTGTATGGCCTGTTGCAACCATTAATTTACTCTTAGGTCAGTAATGTAGTTATAAGTTTAAAAACAACTTGTTCAATTAAACCTTTTCAGTTTTCCTAAATAAGCTCAGTGGGCATTATGTTTAAATTTTATACATAAGAATATTTAGTTTTTTATGTTATTTTGTTATATTTAAAATATATTTCTTTAAAAGCCTTATTTTTTCTATTTCTTAAATGTTCACTTTAGAATCTCTGCTTTATATGTTAGTTATTTTTCTTTCTTGCATGTCATCCATTAAAGATTAGCTGTGGAAGGTTGGAGCATGGAGAGATTATGAATGACAGAACAACTCCTGTAGAATAATAATCAGTTTTTGGTATTTAATGCTGTTTGACTTTTGCAGACACATTTCTTATTAACCTTTGGTACAAAGAGAAATCCAGGTTCCTGATATCTCATGGAGAAGATGAATTTGAGATCCTCTTCCAATTAAACTGAAATAAGGCCAATATTGGGTTTTAGCCAAAAGAACTCCTTAGTTCCTAAGTCTTGTGTTTATAAATCTCTCTCTCTCTCTCTCTCTCCATCCATCTATCTATCTTAGTTACATTTTACATATAATTCAGTGGCTACATAATTTGCTTATCTTGCTGTACTGATTCTGCAAGCATTTAATCTGCTTTTTACAGCTTAGCTCTTTAAACATAGATTCTTTTCTCTGCGCCCAAATTTAGACTGATATTTTATAAATTAAAAAAAATATTGTCAAGCTCTTCTTATTACAGAGAATGTTCATTTGTTTTTGGTAGGAAGGAGAGGAGTTTAATTGTAATTGCCCAAAGCATCAGAACATAGAATCCGTGAAACTTGCAACTTAAGTTTTTCTAGGTTAACATATAAATGTTAAAAGTATAGATATATAACCATTATAGCAAATACATTAAGACAGTACAACCAATTAACATTGAAAAATAAAAGTTGTGTCATAGAAAACATTTACATTGTTCTCTTTTCAAAAAAAGTATTTATTACTGTATACCATATCTCAGATGATATTGACCATCTAATGATTAAGAACAAGAGTGAGGGATGCCTGGGTGGCTCAGTCGTTAAGCGTCTGCCTTCGGCTCAGGTCATGATCCCCAGTCCTGGGATCGAGCCCCAAGAAGCCTGCTTCTCCCTCTCCCACTCCCCCTGCTTGTGTTCCCTCTCTCGCTGTGTCTCTCTCTGTCAAATAAATAAAAAATCTTAAAAAAAAAAAAAAGAACAAGAGTGAGTTTTATATATCAGAGGAAGATAATGTAATACTTACTTTTAAAAAATAATATGTTAGAATACTATTTTTCTGTGTATATAATGGGCATTACTAAAATATGATAGCCTGTAATCTAACACTGAAATGTATTCACAGTATTATAATGGAGAAATACATATAGATAGATAGATAGATAGATAGATAGATAGATAGATAGATAGATTTTTTCTTTTTTTTTTTTTAAGATTTTATTTATTCATTTGAGAGAGAGAGACAGAGACAGAGAGAGCACAAGCAGGGGGAGAGGCAGAGGGAAATGGAGAAGGAGACTCCCCGCTAAGCTGGGAGCCCAACATGGGGCTTGATCCCAGGACCTGAGCTGAAGGCAGATGCTTACCCATCTGAGCCACCCAGGTATCCCTATATGGATTTTTTCATATCCACATCATCTTTTAATTTGGAAGGAAAAAGGATTTCAAGAATATAACCAGTTGTTTCAGATAAAAACAAAAAGCCCAATTCTGTGAAATATAGCAGTTAGAAATACTGATGGGGTGGCATATTGATTATATTATCATCTTTGGCTGCAGAATCCTGTGGGTGTAAATCAGGATTAATTATGATGAGCGCCACGTGAAATAATGCTTGAGGGTAGAGTATGGCCAATTTTGTAAGCTCTTTCCCTAGGAAAGTTTGTAATTTTTTTGGAAAAAACAAACATTGAGTAAACAAAGAAAGCATTATGCATAAAAATAACCAACAATTGAAATATTTAATTAGGTCTGGTATACTATGAAATTTACCCTGGTGTCAAGCAGTTGAGAGCATATCATCTAATTAGAATAACAGAAAAACTTTCAGAAAATGATTCTTAAGACTTTTTCCATATGTTTAGTTAATTCTGAAGAAGAAATGATCTTGGAAAAATTTTAGATAGCAGTTATATTTTATAGAATTTTCATATTGATATTTAATTAAAATTTAAAGTAGATATTTTATGCAGAAAGTAAGTTGAGTACCTCTAAAAATTGTATTTCAAGAGTGCATAAAATAATTGATACTGGTTTTAATACTTCTGGGATAAGCTTATCTCTCACAATAACATTTTTAGCTCTAATATCATATATTAAATGTTTGAATGTAAATAGGATATTCTTAGAAAATATTCTTACATACTCTGAGTTTTCTGTACTAAGTACATGTATATAATAATTCAGGGTTTTGCAAAAAAAAAGTTCTTATTTTATAGTTTTGCTACTAAAACTTACTATTTGTATATTTTTCTAATTAATTTTTTACAGTTTCCATACTGTTGATAAGTATATATGTACCAGCAGCTTTACAGAGGAAAATTTGAAAGTGTGTATTAAGAGCTTAAGAAGCTGATACTTAATGCAGTAACCATACTTCTAGGAATTTGCCTCAGTAATTAGCTATGTATATACATAGAGATTTGCATACAAAGATGTTCATTACAGTATTATTTATATAGTGAATAAATGAGAACAGTGTAAAATCTAATACTAGGAGTATCTTAGTTCCTTCAAATATGGCATGTCCAAATGATAAAATCCCATGTAGTATTTCATATTTTTGAAGAATACTGAAGAATATAGGAATATATTGTGTTTAAGTATACACAGAAAGTTACAAGATTATGTAAAATATTTCTGTCTCTATATTTTTACAATGAGCCTGTATTATTTTAATCAGAAAAGGTTATTTACAAAATAATCACATAAAATGTTGAACATTCAAATACAGCTTTAGAAAAAATAGTCTGGTCTGTAAAAGAAAAAATAGAGGCATCAAACTACTTGGAGTAGGTTGGTTAATTTTCTATTGGTGTAGGACATTTACCATCTATGTTTAAATTTCCAATAACTGATTTATTCAAAGAGAGAAATTATAATTTCTAAGGAAATTAAAAGAGGTAGTGTAATGTTTATGGTTCTGGAATATATGGTGGTTTCATAAAACACTAGCATATTTGCAAGGAATCCATTTAACAGGTAAAGCAGTAGATACCCAGAAAATCTGAAATTCTTTCAAATATAATAAAAGACCTGTCTTTCATAAAACTGTTATCTATATTTGTTACTTAGAATTTTGGAACATGAATTGTAATCAGTGATTATTTTATATGTTTCAAATCTTGATGATATCTTTTTCCTTTGCTTTAGTTCAGCCTTTTCTATTTCTATAACTACCTTGAGGGTGTTAACAAATGGATTCTTTTTCTTGGTAAATGTCTATCCTCCAAATTATGTTATTTAGAGAATCATGATCCAGTGTTTAAACTAGAATGTTTCCCAATACACTGCCTCACTTCTATTGTATTTTAAAAGTAGTATGAGAAGTGTAGAATATGGGATTGTAAATAGACTTGGGTTCTACTAAGAAAATATGTACTCTGTCTTGACTCAATAAACTCATACTTAGTATGGTTCAGCTTCTTCATATTTACTTTTGCCCATATTAGAAAACAATTAGCTTACTAAACAAATTTGAGTATTTGGTGTTGCGGGGGGGGGGTGATCCTCTCAGAATCTTCCTCGAATTTGCCTAGGAATTATAGGATATTTGATAACCATGTTTAAAAATGGAGATATCCAAATATTATTGTAAACACCCAATGATTTGTTTTACCTACAATATAAGTATTTTACTTGGTTGGCTTACATAGTAGCTAATAATATTTGTTAATGTAATTTAACTGCTGTGAACCTTTACTGAACAAATATTGAAATTTATTCAAGTCAAAGAAAGAGAATCTCTAATGACTTTTGTTAAAGCTTCTATTTAATAGTTAAGGAGAAAAGTTTGTATGACATACGAGATGCAATTAACAGTAGATTTTACATTTAATAAAAAGAAAGAAGCATGCGTATTTGCTTTATTCATTCCATCATAATTTGCATTAGAGCTGTGGGTGTTTAATGAGCAAATTCCAACTAAAATGCTATATTGATTTTCTACTGAACTTTGTAATAGTCATCTACCTTGGAAAAGCTCAGTGTTTACAATTAAGTTTTCTTTACTAAAAATGTTTGAGGGTTGCATATTGATCCTTTGAAAGTACTGAATTCTAGAAAGAATCAGGTTTTTCATAATCAAATTTCACATGTAACTTAATAGATGTTTAAAAGTTAATTTTGGAAATACTTCTTAGCATTTATAAAATGTGTAATCAGATTTTATGTGTGTGTGTTTTATGTTACTTTAAAACCTAACCTTAGAATACTCAGAAGGCAATCTCCTTTAAATATACACATTATTTACCTCTTTAGAGTTGATAGCATTATAGAGGGGAAAGAAATGTTTTCTCTTGATTAACACAGGACTAAATAAGCCCTTGGTGTAAAGTGTTTAAGTATAGAGATATCCATACTTAACTCTTAAAGCCCTTAACATTGCTAGTCTTACCTCTTTCATTAAAGTGTTATTGTATATAAAGTAGAACACAGCTTACATTAAAAGTCACTTTATAAACATCTCATCACACTTTACGGAAGTGATAGGAAGCCTGTTGGCATTTAAAGTTTAGTAATTAGTATTTTAATCTTTTGATATGTCAGAATATTTCAGGACATGACACACATGTTTATCTGTACTTGGATCACTGTGCAGCATCATTTTGTCCATCCTATCTGACCTACAAATTAGAAGTGGGTTGGTTTTTTGTTTTTTTTAGAAGTGTTTAAATTTTTTTTCATTGCTATATAGTTGATACCTGTTACATTAGTTTCAAGACAGCATACTGATTCAACAACTCTACATGTTATGCTTTGCTCACCACAAGTAGAGCTACCATCTGTCACCATACAACACTATTAAATACCATTGACTACGTTCTCTATGCCATACCTTTCATCCTTATGACTTTTCCATTCCATAATTGGAAGTCTGTATCTCCCACTCTCCTTCACACATTTTGCCCATTCCCCCATTTCCTCCCCCTTTGGCACCCACTGGTTTATTCTCTATATTAATGGGACCATTTCTGTTTTTTGTTTATTTTTTTCTAATTTTGTTTTGTCTTTAGATTCTATGTACAAGTGAAATCATATGGTATTTGTTTTTCTCTGTCTGATGTGTTTCACTCAGCATAATAGTACCCTCTAGGTCCACCCGTGTTGTCGCAAATGGCAAGATTTCATTCTTTTTTATGGCTGAAAAACAGTCCATTGTGTATATATACCACATCTTCCTTATCCATTCATCTATCAGTGGACACTTGGGCTCCTTCCACATCTTGGTTTTCGTAAATAATGCTGCAACAAACATAGGAGTAGAAGTGAAGCAGAAGTGTTTTATAATATAAAATTTTTAAAATATCTTAGAATATTGTGATATTTGCTACAAATTATTATGTCATTATAGTGTACAGTATACGATATAGAATGGGTTCTAAATAATTTTTCTTTCAGTTCCCATGTATAATTTTTGAATGCCAACAAAATATATACACATATGTATATATGTATATGTGTGTGTGTATATTAGGTATACATACATGTATATAAATGATCCAAATTAATCAAAATCATCTTTTTAATATGTCTAGAAATGAAGCCACGTTGGGCATGTGGATTGAGAGTGGAGATGGTAGTGGTGGCGTGGAACCAATGTTTGTTGAGAATCTACTTATTTGGCCAAGAGCTTTCATATATTATCTCACTTAATTTTTCCCTAACAACCGTAAATGGTGGTATCATACACATTTTATGCACCTGAACTGAGACTAAAATAATTTAAAAATATGGAAAAACAGGTTTAGTAAAGTAGTAACTTTAGTATGTTGACACTTCGGATCTGAATCAAAGCCCATATTCTTCCTAATACACTATGTCGCTTTCTCTAAGCTGTTATGAATATCCTTCCTGGAAGGAAACTGCATACAATTATCGGGGGAATTAAAACTCATTATTGTGTACTACATTATGGGCAGAAGTTTCCTTCAAAATGGCACAATGAATTGATACATGGCGGCAGAATAGTATAGCTACAGAAAGCCAATAGCACCAATGATACTACCTTAAAAAAAACAAAACACCTATGAAAGTTGTGCTGGAAAGTACTGGTTCTTCCAAAAGCTGTGTTCATAACAAGAATTTCTTAACCTTATCTAACTGTTGATTAAAAGCATTTGATTTTATGCAAGTGGATATCCAGTTGTTTAGCACAGTTTGTCATGGAGTTTGTTTATCCATTCATTTGTTGATTGAAATTTTTGTTTCTAGTTTGGGGCTATTATAAACAAAGATGCTATGAATATCTGTGTGTAAGTCTTTGTATGGACATATGCTTTAATTTGTCTGGGATCAATACCTGTGAGTGAAATAGCTGAGTCTTATGGTAGGTGTATGTTTAACTTTTTAAGAAACTGACCAACTGTGATTGCACTATCCTGCATTCCCATAGGCAGTGAATGAGGGTTCCAGTGGCTCTCCCTTCTTCCCAGCATCTTTAATCATGCTTTCATTCTAACCTTTGTGATAGGTATGTGATGGTTATCTTGTAGTTTTAATTTGCATTTCTCTAATGACTAAAGATGCTGAGCACCTTTCCTTGTGCTTCTTTATCATCAGTATGTCTGCTTTGATAAAGTGTCTAAGGCTTTTGCCCATTTTTTTTTTAAAGATTTTATTTATTTATTTGACAGAGAGAGACTCAGAGACAGAGGGAACACAAGCAGGGGGAGTGGGAGAGGGAGAAGCAGGCTTCCTGCCGAGCAGGGAGCCCGATGTGGGGCTCCATCCCAGGACCCTGGGACCATGACCTGAGCCGAAGGCAGACGCTTAATGACTGAGCCACCCAGGTGCCCCAGCTTTTGCCCATTTTTAATTGGGTTTTTTTGTTTTCTTATTTTTGAGGTTTGAGAGTTTTAAAAATTATTTTCAGGATGCAAGTCTTTTATCAGATATATGCTTTGCAATTATCTTTTTCTATCTGTGGCTTCTCTTTTAATTTTCTATCCGTGTCTTTTGAAGAGTGGAGATTTTTAATTGAGTTAAATTGAAGTCCAACTTACCAATTTTTAAAAATGGGTTATATACTTCGGTACTATAGTTAAGAAAGCTTCACCTACCTAAATTCACGAAGGTTTTCTGCCAGAACATTTATAGTTTTAGGTTTTGTATTCATCTTGTGGAATGAAAGGTTATTTTACCTTTAAAAAATTAATAAAAATTATTGGGTGCCTGGGTGGTTTAGTCGTTAAGCGTCTGCCTTCAGCTCAGGTCATGGTCCCTGGGTCCTGGGGTCGAGTCCCACATCAGGCTCCCTGCTCCACGGAGAGCCTGCTTCTCCCTCTCCCACTTCCCCTGCTTGTGTTCCCTCTCTCGCTGTGTCTCTCTCTGTCAAAAAAATAAATAAAATTTTTTAAAAAATTAATAAAAATTACTAAAATAACAAACTAAGAAGAGAAAAATTAATCACATTCAAGGCCACACCACCTTCTTGTTTCAACTCTTATACTCTAAATAAGTGTTCTAGCTGTAGCTTATTTAGTGTTAGATTTACTTCATTTTTGTGCCTTTTATTAGTGATTTCACTGTTTCAAACAGCCCCCAAGTGTAGTGCTGAAATACAATCTAGTGTTCCCTGAGTACCAGAAGGCTATGTTGTGAGTTACGGAGAAAATATGTGTATTAGGTAAGTTTTGTTCAGGCATGAGTTACAGTGCCTTCAGCCATGGATTCAATGTTATTAAATCAAAGTATATGTTAAACAAGTGTCTTTAAACAGAAACACACATAAAACAGGGTTATGTATTGGTTGGTTGACAAAAATATTAGTCCGTTTCAGTTGATTAATTTTTTGTCATTATGGGTCCTAATTTTGGTGCTTGTTTGCATGCCTGGCAATTGGATGCCATGATGAATTTTACCATTTTGGAAGCTATTTTGTATTCTTATAAAATATTTTTGAACTTTCTAATCAGATGTACTTAGGTTTTTTGGAAACGGGTCTCTCCTTTTGGGTCATGTTTTAAAGATACGCTAGATGTTACCAGAGCAGTGTTTAGGGTTGATTAATCCCCACTGCTGAGGCAAGACTCTTCTGAGTACTCTATGCAGTACCTCACGAATCTTGAGGTTTTCTGATCTGGCTGGTGGGAACAACATGCATTATTTTTGGTTTTCTGGAGCCCAGGGCACTGTTGCCTCTAATCCTTTCAGGTGGTTCTTTCCCCTGTATGGAGTAGTTTACTCACAGGTACACTCAGTATTCAACTGACATTTTGAGGAAGACCCTCTGTACAACTCCAAAATTTTCTTTCTTTGCAGCTGTTTTTTCTCTTATAGTCTCTCTTGTGAATTCCGGCTGCTTTGGTTTCTCCAGATTATATCTCTGCCCTCCCAAATTGTGGAATCAGCTGGGTTCCTCCTTGATTCTTCCCTTCCTGTGCCATATTCTGGAAATTCTGTGTATTAAGCTGGGCTAATCATAGGGCTCAACTCATTTGTTTGTTTCCTCAGGTCACTGTTGTTTGTTTCCTTACAGTCTTGAAAGCTGTCATCCTAAATATTTTGTCCATTTTTAAAAATTGTTTTGGGGCACCTGGGTAGCTCAGTCAGTTAAGCAGCGTCTGCTTTTGTTTGGCTCAGGTCATGATCCCAGAGTTCTGGGATCAAGCCCCTGCATTGGGCTCCCTGCTCAGCAGGGAGTCTGCTTTTCTCTCTCTCTCTGCCCCTACCCCCGAGTGCATGTGCACACTTTTTCTCTCTCTCTCTGTCAAATAAATAAATAAAATCTTTTAAAAAATTGATTTAAGTGGAAGGACAAATCCAAATCCTGTTACTCCATCTTGACCAGAAGGACAAGTCTCTGTTGCTTAAAATTTAATCTTAACATGTACCTTCAGAAATTTTATCATACATACTAACTTTTTTCTACTCTTAATATTTTTCTTTAAATCAGCTCAACTTTTTAACTAGATAAATGTATTTTTTAATGTAGTGTTTCTTATTTAGTTTTAACATCTAAACATAAAAGTACACCAATAACTGTGCAGTTTTATGAATCTCAGAAAGTGTGAACAAACTATGTAACCAGCACCCAGATCAAGAAACCAAATATCACCAATTATCCCAGAAATGTCCCTCATCCTCCCTTTCAGTACGCCTTCCAAAAGGTAATCATTATCCTAAGTTTAATAACTAGGTCATTCTTTTGTGTTTTTGAACTTTAGATAAATGAAGTAATAGAAAGTTACGTTCGTAGGGGCATCTGGCTCAACAATGTGTTTTGGTAACTTAGAGAAATTTAAAATTTAATTAGACATTAAATTAAATGACACTAGGAGACATTATAGGCCTAATATACCCGTTACATTTTTGTAATATACATTAAAGTGATACATAACTGTTAAAAACCGTGTTTTGCAACCTGTATTTTATGTAACATTGTCCGGGAGGGAACATGGTGATAGGTGATGCTGGGAAGGTAAGCTAGAACTGGACTCTAGTTTTCCTTGAATGCCAGGCTGAGACCGTTTTTTTTTTTTTTTGCCTTGAAATCTATGTAGCAGCAGCAAGAAGAGTAACCTGTTTATCCTAAGGTTTTAAGAAAATCATACTGCTGATATATTGAGAGATGCTTAGTGAGGTCACCTGTCCTATTTTTCTCCTCTCTAAAATTTATTCAGTACATGCTTAGCTCTTGGGTTCTCTTATTTTACCCTTTTTGTTACGAATTGAATCCATTTTCTTTTTCTTTTTAATTTTATTGCCCTTACTTTGGTTCAGGATTTCATTATTTCTTACCTGAACTGTTACAGTAATCTACGATTGGGTCAAGGGGCACACACAATCCAACCTGCAACTTTCTGCTGACCCCTGCATCTTCCACATACACTCTATATGCCAACTTGTGGGTGTTTCCTTCTAAAGCACAGATTTGATCAAATTGTTTCTATTCTAGAAGTCTTTTAATGTAATATCTAAACTCTAGGATGGCATATATATGTATATTTACTTCTGCGTAGCTTTACTTTCAAGGAATGGGCCATTTATATGGGTTATTGAAGTGAATTCTTGCTTAGATTACTCCTCTAGTCTCCTAACTAGTCTCTGCTTCTATGCATGCCCACCTCCAGACTATTTCTCACTCAGAAACCAGAATTCCTTTTCAGACTTCCACCATATAAATGTGATGCTGTCTTTTCCTTGCTCAGGACACTCCCATTGGCTACCATTATAGGCTACCATTATAGTTAGATGATACCTAAAATCCTTGCTATGGATCACAAGGCCCATTGTGATCTCCCAGAGCTCTCACCCTTTATCACTGCTTCAGACACATTGGCCTTACTGCTGT
Source organism: Neomonachus schauinslandi (assembly GCF_002201575.2). Taxonomy (NCBI): domain Eukaryota; kingdom Metazoa; phylum Chordata; class Mammalia; order Carnivora; family Phocidae; genus Neomonachus; species Neomonachus schauinslandi. The sequence goes on along the minus strand of NC_058411.1, from coordinate 58,798,737 downwards.
TCCTCTAACACTTTCAGGACCTTTGTATTACTTTTTATTCTGCTTATTAGTCTACTTTCAAATATATAGATATATATGGCTTCTCTTCCTTTATTTACATGTGCTGAAATGTCATTTATTTAAAAAGCCCTTTTCTGGCCACCTTTCCTAAATTAGTTTATTCTTTTCCCATGTTCCAAATCATTCTTTTTTTCTCTCACTCACCCTTATTTTCTTTCAAAACCTTTACTTCTATCTGTCTCTCTGCCTGTTTAATTTTGGCCCTGCTTTCTCTCTGCTGTCTGTCTCTCTATAATAGAATGTATACATCTCCAGGAAGGTAAGGACTTTTAAGAACACGGTAGTCATACTACTTAAAACTGGATGGGTGACTGCCACAGGAATTTCATAAATATTTGATGCAAGAATAAATTAATGAATGAGTGAAGAAATGAATGAATATATTTCTCTTCCCTTAGGCTCACTTTCTTGAAAATGGTTTTGACTTTACTTATTTATTTTTTTTAAAGATTTTATTTATTTATTCGACAGATAGAGAGAGAGCACAAGTAGGCAGAGTGGCAGGCAGAAGGAGAGGGAGAAGCAGGCTCTCTGCTGAGCAGGGAGCCGGACGTGGGGCTCGATCCCAGGACCCCAGGATCATGACCTGAGCCGAAGACAGCCGCTTAACTGACTGAGCCACCCAGGTGCCCCGAAAATGGTTTTGACTTTAGCTTTGCCGTTGCATGTTCCATTTTGTATTCTACTATGGAAAAGATATAGATGATTTACTCTTGGGGTTTTTTTTCTTTTTAACCAGTTATAATTTAAATAATACAAGAATAACTCTTGATTAGCTATGCATTAATCTATGACAAATGTTAGCAAAAACCCAATGTTTTGTAAACTAAAAGAACATTTCAAACATCTTTCCTAAGTTTATTTTGTGGTTTGACAGTGTAAGTAAAATTTGGTCAGTGATCTAGGTATTTGAGCCCCTTTTTGTCTAACATTGCAGTGATATTTTAAAAGTTATATAAGAATTGTGTAAGACTGTTGAATCACAGACCTGTACCTCTGAAACAAATAATACGTTATATGTTAAAAAAAAGAAGAAGATAGTAGGAAGGGAAAAATGAAGGGGGGTAAATCGGAGGGGGAGACGAACCATGAGAGACTATGGACTCTGTGAAACAAACTGAGGGTTCTAGAGGGGAGGGGAGTGGGGGGATGGGTTAGCCTGGTGATGGATATTAAAGAGGGCACATACTGAATGGAGCACTGGGTGTTATATGCAAACAATGAATCATGGAACACTACATCAAAAACTAATGATGTAATGTATGGTGATTAACATAACATAATAAAAAAAACTTAAAAAAAAATAAAATACAACATGAGGCTACCAAAAAAAAGTTACATAAAATTTCAGGTAGAAATTATGCTTGAGAAATGACAATTTCAGATAACATCAAAGCTCCCTAGGTAGTGCTGCACAAATCTAGATGAGACCATTTGTATTACGATCTATATAAACGATGCTCTCTGGAGATGTGCAGTGCTAAAGAGCTCACCTCTGCCCGTTTGCTTTTTCCTTGATCCCATTTCTTTCCTTTTCTTCCACTATGCTACTGACATAACTACTGTCCTGAAGTTGATGATTTTCATTGCCATGCTTGTTTTAATATTTTTACTAATTGTGTTTGTCCATAAATGATAGGTAGAGTTGTTTTGCCTTGGACCTTGCAATTTTTGCCATAATTTTATTCTTGAAATGTATCCAGCTAATTCATTTTAAATGTTGTATTGTATTCCATTTTGAATGTTTAGTAATTTTTTAATTCTTGCTCCTGTTATTGGACATTTAGGTTATTTCTAAGTTTTTGCTGTTATATAATGCTGCAGTAAGCATTTTTTTATACATGTTTCCTTGTGCACATGTGCAAGAATTTCTCTAGGCTGCATACCAAATAGGAGATTTGCCAGGTTATAGGCAAATCTTTAACTGTAATAAATATTGCCAAATTACTCAATGACTGTAGAAATATATACACCTATCTGCAGTGTATGTGAGAGTTTCCTTTATTTCACAAGCTCACAGTATTTGTTATTATTTGACCTTTTAATTTGTGTTTTTATGGGTATGAAATGTATTTCAATTTTGTAGTAGCTTTTAAAAATGTTTTTTCAAGGATTAATTGATACTAATTTAATTTAGTAAAATAACAAAATTCTTTTTCTTTTTCTTTTTGCTAAAAGTATGCATTTTTAAATTTTCTCTAATTAATTATGGATTATATATTTTGGTAGCTCTGGTTGAAGAAGTGTATTTTGCACAGAAGGAACGTGATGAAGCTATTATGTCTCGACTGCGGTTAGCCAATGAGGAGAGAGATGAAGCAATTGCACGAGCCGAGCATATGGAAATGTCTCTAAAAGTGTACGTATACATTTAAAACTATATGTGACTTTTGGAGCATTTGTAAAGTGCATGCATTATGTGGTAGTTACATATTAAGAAAAGTTACTGATTGTTATATGGTTCACCAGTAAATTTCATATTCCCACAGTCATGCTGTAGTAGTTTGCATGTCAGGGATAACAGTCAAAAAAAGGAGGGGTCAGGGGGAATACACAGCACTCTCTGTACAATTACTCTCTTTACTTCTTCATAGCCTACTGTTGGTATACTTACTCTACCTTCCTTTGCGATGCCTCTTTTCTTCCCTCTTTTAGTATCACTTTCTTGATTTATTTAAACCATGTAGGTTCTTTCACTGCTCTCTGCTTAATATGCTCATTCCTATTCATCACTACTTTTTACTTTTATTAGGTGTAGCATAAAATATAATGACACTTGAAATAGGGTAGAGCCTGAGAATCTACATTTTTAACAAGCAACCTAGGTGATTCTGATATAGGTAAATAATGGACCACACTTAGATAAATAATGCTCTAGAAATTCTCCAATTTTAATGTGATCACTTGGGAAATCTTTTTAAAATGCTCATTCTCATTCAATAAGTATGGAGTGGAGCTGAAGATTCTGTTTTTCTTCAAGTTCCCTGATAATGTAAATGATGCTAGTCTAAGGAGTCAGATTTAGGTAAAGGCTCTAGAGCATCTAGAAATATACTACTTGTAAGATAGGTACAGTGTAGTAATGTAATATTTTATGATGATCCATCAATATATTTATTGAGTGTTTGCTCTGCCCGACATTGTGCTAGGCTCCATGGGGGATTACAGTAAAGTACTAATTAAAACATTGTTCATTAGGGAGACAAAAAGTCATTAAATAATTAACATGACAGTGTTCAAGTTGTGATTAGGTAATGTGGTTTGTTTTTTGTTTAGATTAATGGCTTCATTTTTTTTGAAGACTGATGCTCATTATAAGGCGTTAAACTCATTGAATAATAGAAATAAAAAAACAAAATTTACCTGAATTCCCCAGTGCCTACTCCCAAATAACTATCTTTATCAATAGAGAAACATTATTCCAAACATTTTCTTTGCTTATATAGTTAAATACTATTATCTACAAGAATGGATGGTTGATGGTTGGTGGCTGAGTGGATGTATACATAGAATTAATTTGATAAAAATCAAATAATTCTCTACATATTGTTTTATTTGAGAGGCAATATAATGTAGAGGTTAACAGCACAGAATCCAGATCCAGACATCTGTATTTGAATGTACAAATTACTCAGTCTCTGGAATTCAGTTTTTTGCCTACAAAATGGGTAAATAGTACCTACTTTGTATAAGTTGTTACGAGGACTAAATGATTTAATAAATATTGAAAAGTACCTGGTTCATAGCTGGTGCTGTGTGTTTTTTGAATTTGGGAGTAATAATCAATTGAAGTGAAACTAAAGAAAATTTTGAACCTCATGCAAAGTCTACTTCATACAGTAAGATGTAGTAATTCCCCAAAGATCCTTCAAAATTTAAGAAAAGAGGCTGAAAAACATTAAGGTTTTGGAATCATCAATTCTTTTCAGTTTTTTGAAATTTGCGGTGTTTTGGTTAAACAGTATCATTTGACTTTCAGCTATGAAGTAAGTTTTAAACTCCTTTTTTTCTTTATTAATTCTAGTTATAAAATCTTTGTAAAAATTGTATTAGATTCTATAGCCAAAATGTCCCCCTCTTGTTTAATTTTGATTTTATATTTAAAAGGACTGAATAATCATTATCTGCAACTTTTTTCATACAGGGCATTTTTATACCTGATTTCTTTATTTTGGGAAATCCCTGGGTAACTGAATTTCATTTTCAGTTTTTTGAGGAAGGGCTAATAAATACTTTATTCTCAGATTTAGCATGCTTCAAACTGGCTTTGTGTTATTCTTATATTCAAATTGCTTATGAATAAAATTATTGAGTTAAGTTTTTTTTTATTCTAAACATTATAAAAATGTTACTCTATTTTTTGACATTGAGTTTGGCTAAAAAGAAGTCTGGTTACAGGTTTTTTTCCCTTACTTATATGTGACTTGTTTTGGTTTTTGGTTTTTTTCTGCCTGAAGGATTCTTTGTTCTTAGAAGAACTTAATCATAGTATTTGTTTTGATTCTTCTTTAATAACATATTTGGAACCCACAGCATGCCCCTCTAAGGACTATTTGATTCTTGTTTTAGTTCATGGAAATTTTAGATTTGTGAATTTTGTATTCTATTTGTTAGGCTGTTTTAGAGACTCTAGTTATTATTAGGGTACTTTTGTCTTTATGTATTATCTGTTTAATAATTATTTGAATCCCTCTCTTTTTCTCTGCATTCACTGTGATCATCTCAAGCCTTTTCTTTATATTAGTAATTCCAATTGTTTGGTGTCTTGCAGTGGACCATGGGCTCACTCTACCTGTTCTTGTGTATATCCGGATTCCATGGAGTATTACTTTTGGGCTTTTACTTGTTCCATTGGTGTAGTTCCATTGGTGCAAAATGGCCTGCTCTGGTGCTTCTTCCTTCCTTTGTAAAGATTCTTCTGTAATACAGGCTTCTTCTGTTCAGGAATGATTTTACTTTTCTCTGGGCTATCTATACAATTCATTAGTCTCTCAGGTTATTTCCAAGCTGTGTGGTCTTAGTGAAAAATTCTCAGGATTTGGTGAGCTCACTCTCTTTTCTCCATACCTGTTTTTATGTGTCAAAGGAAAAGTTCGGTGAACCTGGCCCAAATCATCATATGTCTACCCTACTTTTAAAAATTACCATGTAATGTCCTACTTCCTTTACTGTTTGACTAATTTTTTATCTTCACTCACGTGGCAGATTTCTGTGTTCAGATTTCACTCCACTGTCTTTCCTTGGACTTCCTTTCTCCCCCCAATAAACTTCTTATTTTAGAATACTTTTAGATTTACAGAAAGTTTGCAAAGGTAGTACAGGGAATTTCCATATAACCACCTTCCAGTTTTCCTTTTTCTTAACGGCTTACGTTATTATGGTACATATGTCATGGGGGAGAAAGCAACATTGGTATATAATTATTAACTAAACTCCACACTTTCTTTAGATTTCACTAATTTTTCTCATGTCCTTTTTATGTTCCAAGATCCCATCCAGAATCCCATATTAATTTAGTTGCTATGTCTCCTTTGCCTACTCTAGTCATATTTTCTCAGACTTCCTTTGTTTTTGATGACATTGACAGTTTTCAGGAGTATTCGTCAGGCATTTGATAGAATGTTATTCAGTTTGGGTTTTTGTTTTTTGTTTTTTAAAATTTTTCTCATGGTTAGACTGAGGTATTGGTTTTGGGGGGACAATGAGTCCAGGACTGAAGTGCCATTCTCATCATATTATTTCAACATTATGTATCAACATGACTTAACACCAGTGATGTTAATCTTGGTCACCTAGCCAGGGTAGTGCTTACCATGTTTCTTCACTGTAAAGTTACTTACCAACATTCCCCTTTCATATTCTTTGAAGCAGGTTACTTAAGTGCAGCCCATACTCAGAAGTGGGGATAAGGGGTATGGGCTGAGAGGTTAATTGAGCTCTACTTCCCTCATGGAAAATATCTACATAAATTATTTCTAATTCTTCAGTACAGGAGATTTGTCTCCTCTCCCTCATTTATTTATTTGTTTGTTTGTTTATGTTAGTATAGACTCATTGATACTCATTTAATACTTTGGGTTATAATCTAATACTGTGTTATTTATTGTGTTGCTTGAAGTGTTCCAGCTTGGCCATTGGAAGCTCTTTCAGTTGGCCTCCATATCCCTTTGACATGTCCCCATCCTTTTGATTTTTAAACACTTTTCTTACCTTTCTGCACCACAGGATGCCCCTGGGTCATGTCTTGTAGGGATGTGTAGGGATGTATAAGGATGTGCCTCACCCATAGAATCAGTCATTCCTCAAAGGGCCGTGATTCCTTTTATTGGACAACGGTACTAGAAACCAAGATCTGGATTCTGAGTGTGCTCATTGTTAGTTGGTGTGGCTACTTTTAGGCCCAATCGCAGAAAGAGCTAGGAAATATATGTATGTATACTAACTGATATATATACACATATATGAAGTTATTTATGTATGTATCTATCTGTATCTTTATTAAGCTAAATCTGAATTCATACTTATTTCTCTGATTCTAATCCAGTGCCACATCGTTCATTCTGGCTTTCTCCTTTTTCTTATGTGTAATTTCCTCTCCAACAGTAAGAAACCTGGTTTCCATCCCCTACCATCCATCATTTCCTTATTTCTTCTACCCCAGTATACGTTATAACTCTTTCAGAATCATTAACGGATACCCCCATGAGAAACAACTTTACCTACTAGAGTACACTGTTCATGTATAGTTCCTTTAGTCTTTAATGTTACAGTTTCCAAAGTACCACTTTCCAAAGTTACTTAGAATGGCTCTTCTTTTTTCCCTCTACCTCCTTAAGTGAAGTTATGTAATACAGTTTGTAATATAGTCAGGCTCTTCTTCATAGTCTTCATACTATCCTAGGGTCCTCTCACCTCCTGGTGATTCTTTTCTTTTTTCTAATTTTTGGCGAATTTGAATAAAGTTGCTATAAGCATTTGCATACAGGTTTTGTGTGGACATATGCTTTCAAATCAGTTGGCTAAACCTAGTAACAAAATTCCTGGGGCCATATGTTTAATCTATGTTAACTTTAGAGAAAACTGCTGAAGTCTCTTCCAGAGTTGGCTGTACTACACCATTTTGTATTCCCATCAGCAGTGAATGTTTTTTGTTAATGGTGTGTTTAGCAGAACATAAGTTTTAAATATTGATGAAATGGACTTTATTGATTTTTTTTTCTTTCATGGATTGTACTTTGATATTGAATCTAAAACTCATTGCCATATGTAAGGTCACACAGGTTTTTTGAAATCCTTTTCTTCTGAAGTTATAAATTTCATGTTTGACATTTAGATCTGTGATTTATTTTGAGTTAATTTTTGTGTAAGGTAGGCAGTGCTTGTGGGGTTGTTCAGTTTTTTTCTTTTTTGCATATGGACATTTATTTATTCCAGTACCACTTGTTGAAAAGGCCATCATTTATTAAATTTACTTGGCACCTTTGTCAAAACTCAGTTGACTATATTAGTGTGGATTAATTTCTGGACTTTATTTTCTGTTCCATTGATCTGTGCATCTGTCCCTTTGCCAATACCACATAGTATTGATTATTGAATCTTTATAGTGTCTGAAATCCAATAATGTTAACCTTCTAATTTTGCTCTTTTATTACAGAATTGTTTTGGCTATTCTGGTACCTTTCCTTTTCCATATGCCTTTTAAAATCAGTTTGTTTATATCTACAAAAACATTTGCTGGGGCCAAATATTTATTTATTTATTTATTTGTTTATAAAGATTTTATTTATTTGACACAGAGAGAGAGTACAAGCAGGGGGAGTGGCGGGACCTGAGCCAAAAGCATATGCTTAATAGACTGAGCCACCCAGGCGCCCCTGGCCAAATATTTTTAAACATAACTTTTCAAAGTAGATGCCTTTTTTATTTCAGTAATACTTTCATTATAACTTTACAACTCTTCTTTGGGGATTTGCAAGTAATATCACATTTAGTTTATCAGCTGCTGCACAGTGCTGTATTTACATGTAATTCATGACTGTAAATTTTGTTACCTAGGTTGATTACCAATTTTATTCATAAAATTTGCTTCTAAACAGATTTTGTTTCTTTTCAGAAATCAAAATCACACCCCAAAGATAACAAATCAGCTTTTTATACGTCACTACTCCTCGAGGTAGATGATGTTTGTACTTTATAGGTGAGAAAACAGAGTGGTTGACTACTTGCCCAAAGAGTCAAAGTCAATTACACATTGTAGGACTTATCTATCTCAGACTTATATAGGCAACTGAAGCTTACCATATCCCAAATGGAATTTTTTAATTCATTTTAAAACCTTATTCTCCCTTGATCCTTTGTCCCAGTCAGTGGCATAGCCATCTGCCCACATATCCAAATCAAAACTTCTTCCTCAGAGCCTCTACTAATTTGGTCTCTTAGTTTTGTTCATTCTCTCTTTAATTGATGGCTCTAAATTGAGCCTATCTTTCCCTCTATTTTTTTTTTTTTACCTTCCATTGTCTACTTTAATTTGCACATACATTTGTTCCAGTTTTTATTACAATATATTAAAATTAGGGTTCCTTGAGGCAGACCCTTTTTCATTTGTTCTTTGTAGCATTAGTATTAATGGAGAAATAGGAAAGGGAGAAAAGAAAAACACTCAATCCCAAGCCTTTTCTTTTAGTTATTTAGTCCATTCAATAAATATTTATTGAATATGTTCTATGTGTCAGGTTACTCAGAACACAGCATTATGGCCCCAGTTTAGTTGAGAAGATAGTCATTAAATAACTACATAAATACTTAAAATAATATTAACTGATATGAATAATTGTTGGTTCTTAGGAACAGTTTGTAGTCCACTCCTACAGTTTTATAGTCCAGCGGTGCAGATTGGGGAGATCAGGAAAAATCATACATAAGAGGGAAGAACAACAACTTTAAAATAATAATATGTCAGCATAGTTTTAAATGTTACTGTGGATGCTCCTTTCTACTCAATTGACATCTATAGGTTCTGAACTTTCAACAGTGCATTTTAGATGAATTCCTTATTAAGGTAGAACCAATTTATAATTGAGCTTTGCTTGACTGAAAGGCATATTTGGAGGCATATTTGGAGTTACAGGTTGAAATAATACACATTATTTCACATCTCTTTTTAATTCCTTATTTCTTGCTTCCTATAATCTTCATATTCCTTCTGTCATTTTCTTTTCATCTTTGCCAGTTCTGATCTACTTCTGTCTTTTGGTGATGTCTGTTTTGTCTTACCTTCTGCCTTCCCCTACCCCTTGAAAATCTTCAATTCTTTTTTCTTTTTCACTTTTATCCAAAACTAGAAAAAAAGTAAAAAGGATTCAAGTTAAAATGACTAAAATTTACTTACTTATATAGACACATTTGTGTATGTATATTCCAACTTTTGAGATCATGATATTCAGTCTCTTCAGTTTTTCTTTTTAACAAATTAAGGTGGCACTGTGTAAAAATGAAAGAGAATAAAAATTAACAATTCAGAGTTTTTTGATTAGATGATCACTAGTTCCTTTTATCATTTGAGGTCAAAGTTTAGCTGCTTCCCATTGAACAAGGTGAATGACTATAGGTTGAGAAAGGAAAGACATGATATTGACTGATCTGGGGATAAATCAAGAAATGTGACATTTCATGCATGGGTCTTTTCACTTAGAGTGCAGGGGTGTCAGTCAGAATATGCATGGTATAGGAAATCAATTGAAACTTGAGCCCATGGACATTTACTTCAGCAAAATTCTTACTAATTATCATGACTATGTCTGGTTAGACTGTTATAGGCATAATTTAGTTTCCAAAAGGTTGAGATTCTTTTTGTATAATTGTAAATCTCCTATTAGTGATATATAATTTATAGTTTGTCAGCTGTATTTCATATAACATCAACTATTACTTTAAGTCTTTATTAAACCAGTAAAGTCTTATGTGTTATACATGCTGCTAGTAAACCTGAAACCTCTAACAAGTCATTTTATGTAGAAAATAGAAAGCCTGGTAAACTGTTTCAAATTGTCTTCTTTTTTCTAAAAGTAGGTTACGTGTCTAATTTTTATGTTTTCTTAAGTAATACAGTAAGTGATGTACCTTATAAGACTGTATTTTATTTTCTGAAATCCACTTTTTTGGGTGATTAGTCTTTAACTGGCTATTGAGTGATCCAACTCAGAAAAATACCTCACAGTTAGCACTTAGAGTGTTTTAATGTCAAAGATCTGGTCTCATTTTTCAGTGCTCTACATCAGGGATGTGCAAAGTAAAGACCTATGGTGCACATCCATCCTTCCAATTGTTTTTATGAATAAAGTTTTACTGTAGCACAGCCACACCTGTTCATTTACGTATTATCTTTGGATGCTTTTGTACTCCAAAGGCAACATTTAGTAGCTGCAACAGAGAACATACAGCAAAATCTAAAATACTATATGACTCTTTACAGAAAGCTTGCTGATCTCTGCTGTAAATAATCTAGTTGAGACTAAATTATGATGTAGTTAAGCTTTGATATCTATGACAAGTACTTCCTGAAACTTTTAAAGAAATACAAATAGAGAAATATAAATATTAGCCTTTTCTCTTTCCAGACTCTTGTTTATATTGAAAGTTACTTGTTTGTATGTAATTTTTCAAATCTCAGATTAACTATTTGCTCATTTTCATTTAAGTTTTAGTTTTCTCTTAATGACCATTTATCACTGTACTTACAAAGGATAACCATAGAGCAAAATTGAGATCAATTATAAAGGATAGGGGCGCCTGGGTGGCTCAGTCTGTTAAGCGTCTGCCTTCAGCTCAGGTCATGATCCCAGGGTTGTGGGATCGAGTCCCGCATCCGGCTCTCTGCTCAGCAGGGAGTCTGCTTCTCCCTCTCCCTCTCCCCCTGCTTGTGCTCTCTCTCTGTCAAATAAATAAATAAAATCTTTTAAAAAATCATAAAGGATAATAATAAAGCAAAATTAAGATCCAAATAAATGCTAAGTGGTTGACTTAAACCTCATGCCCTACATGTCAGACCTGGCACACCTACCAAAACATGTTTCAAATTCACTCATCAGCAAAATGATAAATCACTATACATTTTGTACTTCTAAGGGCAATCATATACATTATTTATATCTGTAATGCTAAATCCACATGGAAAGGATTTAGTATAACCTTTGATAAGAAAATTTTATTTTAATTTTTAAAAAATTTTAGTTGGTAGCAGAGAATTTTAATATTAGACTAAATACAACTATCTTAACCCTATCCTCTTGAAAGATACTAATTTAAAACATTCAGACTCTTCATTTCTCTCTCCTTAAAGTAATAATCTTCTTTACCTTGCAATGCCTGAAAAAAGCTTATAGGTATCACATAGAAATTGCATACACTCTTTGTTGTGTTGATCATTTTGAATGTACAAATTAGGTATCCGCCCTACACTGTTATTTTCTTCCTAATCATATATGTAGTTCTTTGGAACAAAAGAAGGAGATTTATAACCTTGAGATCTAAACTTTGTTTTTTTTTTTTTTGCAAGAGTTTCCAATAATCTACTAATCTGAATGTTTAGCTTTTATGTATTTCATTTTAAATTACTGAGTTTAATAAATTAATTATTAAATTTATAAGAGTTTAAATTGAGTCTTCTTTGGAAACTGCTGAAATTAGCTCTTTGTCTGATTTCATCTAAAAAGAACAACATTAAGGTAAATATTTCTCACTACATATGGCTTCCTTAAAAATGACATTTAGCCAACCGGTAACTGATGTTTAAATGCTAGTGCTGTTTCTCAAATACTTTTACATAAGCATCAATAAGTGTAAGAATTTTGTTATCTTATACTTTTCACTATATTTTTTAATTGATTAAAAAAGAAATGATCATCCTCGGAGTTTTTGTAGAACAAGCTTTTATGAAGCAGGATATTTGAAAACTGTTGATTTATTTTGGGAGAAATGTGAAATGTGAATCCAAGTAGACATTACTAGTTTGAGATATATTAAGTATATATAATTCAAAATTGCTATGCCACCCTGTAAATTTATACCATTTAAGTATGTGTAGAAATAGTTTTTGATAGGGGCACCTGGGTGGTTCAATTTGTTAAGCAGCTGCCTTCAGCTCAGGTCATGATCCCAGGGTCCTGGGATCAAGCGTCCCCCACCCCACTCCCCGCCACATTGGGCTCCCTGCTCAGTGGGGAGCCTGTTTCTCCCTCTCCCTTTGCCATTCCCCCTGCTTGTGCTCTCTCTCACGCTCTCTCTCAAATAAATTCTTTAAAAAAAAAAAGTTTTTTATATATGTTTATTTTTTCCCTGTTAAAAATTCAATATTCTAAATTTCTCTTCATGAATGTACCAATTTCATTGAACTGTGGAGTTTGGAACAATTTTGTAATAAATTTATTAAGTTTCTATATATCTTTTTCAAGTATCCTTTTCTTTTTGTGGTAAATATTAAATCGTAGGAGCCCAGAAATGGGGGGCAGGTAGAGAATATGAGAAAACAGGAACTTATATATCTAAACATTTTAGTACAATTTCAAAATAATGGAGCCATTTCTAAAATCTACATCAATTTACTAATACCCATTACAGATTTTCATTTAATTTACCCAATTTAATGGTTGCCTAAATTACATTATGGACATTTTCTAAGATATGTCATTTAGCACTTCTTTACCTTTCCTGCATTTGTTCAATTCACCAACATCAAAAAACATTTCAGTAAGCACAATGACTCTTCCAAGATAAAATACATTTATGAGAGGAACTAATTTACTTCCTTAGTCTTTAAATTGAATAATTCTATATATGTAATGAAAGAGAAAATAACATTAGTCATCTAAATACGTGGTCCAGTTTTGGTCAGCCTTTCTATATGGTGTATTTGTTTTAACAAATAGATAGCAGCAGGAGATTTTCAGTTCAAATTTAGTGGTCATTATTTGTCTTTGCTTTTGAGGGAATATAGTTAAACTTTGCAATAAAATAACTTGCCTTGTTTTATTTGTGATGAAGTCCAAAAAACCAGAGGAAATACAGTTTTTGGTAAGAATTGAAAGTCCAGGAATAAATATAATGATGAGAAGTAGTGCTTCTATCACTAGGGAACTTTCCTCATCTAAGCACATATGAACAATTGATCCTTGTAGTCATATATAGCAGTAAACATTAATAACTTAACAGTCTGAAGTCAGTGCAGAAGATATGGAGCATTATTGAAAGATGGAGTCGAGCAGGTGGCACTTTAATATGTTCAGTGTCATGGTTGACTCTAAAGACTAGTCGAATGAAATTACTTGAGGTTCTAAAGATTTAAAAAGCGAACTCATTTTGCTGCACTAAGGAAATGCTACTGATCAGGCTTTCTGTGTCCCTTTTTTCTAGGCTAGAAAATATTAACCCTGAAGAAAATGACATGGTAAGCCATTCTCTGAGGAGATTTCTTGATGTCAGTCTTATATCTTAGAGGCTTAAGTTCAATTGAGTGGGTTTCAAGAACTAAGATGTGGGAAAAAGAAGAATTGACACACTAATAATGTACATCTTTGCTGCAATATGAAAATTCAATAACTTCACTCAGTCAATTTACAATTCACATGTGCCTATTAATTAAAACCCTATATTAAATAAAATATATTAAAACTTCATGTCTGACTAACATATAATGGTGTTGGTAGACATTACAGGAATTACTGAACAGAATAAACAATGCAGACACAGGAATAGCTATTCAGAAGAATGGAGCTGTAATTGTGGATAGAATCTACAAGACCAAGGAATGTAAAAAGAGAATAACTGCAGAAGAAATGAATGCAGTGATAGAAGAGCGGGATGCTGCTTTGTCTCAGGTAACTGCATGTATCTGTAAAAGCATTTTCCCCCATTTCTTTACCGTTAAAAAATGACTTTTTCCCACATAGTCTTAATTCAAATTAGTTTTTAGCGTATGATTAATACCACGATGATTAGATATATTAAAATAGTCACAAATTTTGTTAGACCATTCTTCAAATACATGCATCCTCATTTCTTAATAAAACTGTTAGGTTGTTATAAAAATTTAGTTATATTCAAAAAAAAAGAATTTAGGGGCGCCTGGGTGGCTCAGTTGGTTAAGCGACTGCCTTCGGCTCAGGTCATGATCCTGGAGTCCCAGGATCGAGTCCCGCATCGGGCTCCCTGCTCGGCAGGGAGTCTGCTTCTCCCTCTGACCCTCCTCCCTCTCATGCTCTCTGTCTCTCATTCTCTCTCTCTCAAATAAATAAATAAAAAATCTTTAAAAAAAAAAAAAAAAAAAAAAAAAAAAAAAAGAATTTAGTTATATTCTTTAAAGTAATCACTTTTATATGACACTTCTTACTTGAGTCGCAGTTTTGTGAGGGCTGAGATTATGTCTTTATTACTGTTTTATTCCCAGTGCCTAATTCAGTGCCTTTTAGTAAACATTGATAAATGAATCAAATTATTAGTGTATTCTTTTCTGAACATTACTTACACCTTCCTGCTCTAACTGAACCCTGATTACCTCCCTGAGGATACTGCTTCCACTGCAGTCCTCTCAAGTAGTGATTGGATTCCCTCCCACAGCAGTTATACCAGTGGGCTTAGAGGCTTGTTCTGCATTAGTGTTTTCACATCATTGGTCTTTTTTCCTCTCCAAACACCTCTAGCTTTGAAGCTCACGCATCAGATTGTACCACCCAGTAGGCATTCCCGTTACAGTCCTGTGCACACTCCAGTGTTGCTTCCCTCATTTCTTGAAGATCTTAGGATGCATTTCATTGTCTCTTTCTTTAGCCCATACTTGTGGTTTTGAATTATGAAAAACAATTCTTGGTGATTCAAATATCTGTACAGATGATTCTTTCACTGTTCTGGCCTCTCATCTTCTTGAATTTCTCTCTCATCATCATGTGTTCTGCTCTACTTCTGCCATCTGCCCTATGGTCATATCCTATTTCTGACCAGCACTTACTATCTTTCCAGCTCACTTAACTCCAGAACTTTGAGTAGCAAATTTTAGCTCCACCGGCACCTATTTCTATTGATTGTACCATTTATTTTCCTATTCCCTCAATTCACTCCTGTTCCCACTTCCCCCTTTACCTCACTTAGATTCCAGGGCTCACATAATTATTACCGATTTGCATATAATATAACCTCAGTTCTCTTGGCCCTTTGTCCTACTCACCAAGCAAAACCTAAGCCTTATATATTTAAGTTTCTGCCTGATCTGCACCTTCATAGTTTTATATGGCAGAAGAATATCACACAGATTTGCCATTTAATCTTTAAATTCATGACCATTGTCTTCAGGTAGGCCCTTGGTGTTGCCTGGCATTTTTCTGGCCTTTTGTTAGTCCATTCAACTTTCCCCTGTAAAGGACTATTTTATCTCTCTTCTTGCTCCTTAGATATCCAACCTCTCATCTCCAATATAAAAAGCAACTTCCGCTTTTCCCCACCATTTCACCCACCAGCCTACGTGCATTTGTACTCATATACTCTGCCTTTTGTATTTTATTTCTTACCTAGTTCATGCGCTTGTTTAAGGACAGCGTATTTCTATACTAGTTCTTGTATTTTCTTGCGTAAGGTTATCACTAATCAATTGCCCCTTTTCTCTCCTACTTCATAGAATGTTTCCTATTAGTTCATTTTTATCACTCTCTAAAATGCTTTACTGTCTCCCGTGGAGGCTAGATAGAAGTTTGGTAAGTCTTGGTCTACTTGTGGCTCAGCCTGGTACTTTTGGTAAGGCTTCCCACACAGAGCTGATATTCAGTAGGACCCTACTCCTGGCAAAGCTTGTACTCTGGCGTTTATGTCCTCAGCATTGTAAGAAAACTCCATTATGGAGTGGAAAACTCCATTATGCTTTTCAGAGGTTTTAGGGCTTAGCTTTTTAATTTCAAGCCCTGTACACGTTTGGGATTTATCAAATGATTTGAGATAGAAACAAGTCTCAAATCTCCAGTTTTGTCACTTCAGCTTTGCACAGCTACCAAAAGCTTCGATGATTTCTCTGTCCTCCAACACGAGCCCTCTGTGCAGTCAAAGCCTGGCTTCCCAGCCCCTTGCCCAGGCCTGGAATCTTTAAAACTCAGGGGGAAAAAATGCTTGCAGATCTGCATACCACCCTCTTCAGGATCTTAGCCACTCAACTCATTGTTGCAGCCATAGCCTGCTGACATCTTTAAACTGGATTTTTAAATTTAACCTGGCTTTTCTTGTTTTTGGCTGGAGCACTGTTTTGCCACAAATGATTTCATCCTATCTGGATGTGGAGAACTGACATTTATCTTCAGGTTAGATTTGGAAAAAGTCCTTCTAAAATGAGCAACTGTTTTTACCATTTTGTGTCCTACCAACAGTATGCAATCTTGAGTCATTCAATATATTGTTGAAGAGATAGACAAAACAGTTTTTAGTGCTTGGAAGCAATTACAGTGTGAACTCAAACATTTGATTTTTTTTATCATTTATTTTCTTACATTAACTAAAAATAAGTACATAGAGCGTAATTAAATATTGACTGCTACCCATTCCTTCTTTCTCTCTATCCTTTGCCTGCTGCCTTTCATGATACATAAAGATAAAGAAATCAACATTTGGCAGTATTTACCAACATGTCTTTATTTATAAATATATATTACCCATCATTGCAGTATATTTATTATTTATCTATTGCATGTCTTATGTTTTATGAAGAGTCGTTTATTTAATTATTTTAATTTGCATAGTTTTCAAACTCTCTGCCTAAATAGTATTCATTTTAATTTTTATGTCATAATCATTCTAAAAATGGACTCTTGAATTACTGTCTTATAGTTCTGAATGGAAACTTTTTCCTTAATTTTTTAAAATAAACTTTATTTTGGCACAGTTTTAGATTTGCAGGAAGGTAGTATAGTATGGAGTCCCCCTACACCTTTGACCCAGTTTTGGTTTGCCCTGCCTTTGCCATTGCTCCTGACTGTAGTAATTTTGTCAAAATTAAAAAACCCTCATTGGTAGATTACTACTGACTCCAGACATTATTCAGATTTTTACCAGTTTTCCATTAAAGTCCTCTTCAAGATTCAATCCAGGATACCACATTGCATTTAGTTGTCAGGTCTCTCCAGTCTCCTCTAGTCTGTAACAGCTTAGGACTCCTTTCCCTCCCCCCGCTTTAAGACCTTGACAGTTTTGAGGGTATTAGCCAGATATTCTGTGGAATGTCTCTGAATTTGGGTTTATCTGATGATTTTCTTATGATTAAGCTGAGATTTTGAGTTTTGGGGAAGAATTTCATAGAAATTTGACCTTAATTTTAGAGCTGCTATTTGGCATCAAATGTTTTCTAATTAAACTATATCTTCTGTGTACTGCTAGGGTTAGCTTAGTCCCATTCTATGTAGCTATTAGAAATCTTTGGATTCAGTGAGAATTTCTTGATTTTTATACATTTGCTAATTTACTTTGTTTTTCAAATCAAGTTAAGATCATTTATTTACTTGAACTGGCCTTGTTAAAATCTTATCTTTTTCTGATAAATCCTAATACTCTTACTTACTCAAATTCTTCTCCCATAACTTTTCTATGTCAAGCTGAGAACTGAGTGTCTTAAAATCTTTTATAGGATGAATTAAAATTGTTATAATTAGCATTTGTTTGATTAAAGAATTGTGTTACCAACCAGTCTTTCATTCTTTCTTACCATTTTTGACTCATTAATGCTCATATAGTTTATTTAAATTACAGAAATACTTGGTAATATGGGATAAAGCTAGAAACTTCCATTTCTTCACTAACTTTTCTGGGATCTTAAGTTTCATAGCACTCTAGAAGCTATCTAGTTAAACTACCCAGTAAATTGAGGAATCTTATCTATGACTAATTTTCAATTTAGTTAAATATTCATTTCTTATAAAATCTTTAAAAAAAAAAAAAGGGGCGCCTGGGTGGCTCAGTTGGTTAAATATTCATTTCTTCTTCATGTCTTGCTTTTGGTACTCACTTTGGCCTCAGAACATTTGACTGATAAACTATATTGCATCAAATATATTTGAATATCTACATGAGCAATAATGTCCTAATTCATACAGCTAGTCTTGAAGGCACAATTGGATCCAGGCTAGACACCAATAAGCAACAGAAGAATAGAACTGGCCAGGATTGGCAACTCATTAGCTTTGAGGCCTGACCTTATTACAAGCTAGAGTAATTCAAATAATCATTTGTATTAGTTAGGGTTCTCCAGGAAAACAGAACCAGTAAGATATATATAAACAGATTTACTGTAAAGAACTGGCTCATGTGATTATGGAGGCTGAGGAGCTCAAGATCTTCGGTCAGTAAGCTAGATACCCAGGAGAACCAATGGTGTAATACCAGTCTGAGTCTGAAGGCCTGAGAAACTAGGAGAACTGATGATGTAAGTTCTAGTCCAAGTCCAAGTCTGAAAGCAAGAAAAGACCAATATCTCAGTTTAAAGACAATCAGAGAGAAGGAATTCTTCCTTACTCAACCTTTTATTCTGTTCAGGCTTCCAAATGGATTGAATGTGGAGGCCCACTCACACTGGGGAGGGCAGTCTGTTTTGTTCAGTCCACTGATTCAGATGTTAATCTCATCCAGAAATATCCTCACAGACACACCCAGAAGTAATGCTAATCAAATATCTGGACCCTAGTCAAGTTTTCATATAAAATTAACAGTTAACACCATTCCTAGGGGTCCTGGCTAAATTAGGCTAGTTTAGGCTAGTTTTGATTTCCAAGGGCAGGCATAGATATGGGTGGGGCCTAGCAGCAGGAAGCTGGGCCTCATTGATACTTGTAGTTGGTAGGATAATATTGCAGAGATTTTCATTGATTGGACTGCAGCTGGTACCTGGTATGTAGGTGAGGGGCCCAATCCTGAGAACTGAATAAATTAGGCATGGGTATGGAGGTGGGGAGATGGACTTTGGCCAAATGGGCCAGGGGCATTGATAAAATATATTCAAAACACCAAAGCAGAGGACTTGTCATAAAGACTTAGAGTATAGCAAATAAAGGAAGAAAGTGGTAAATTCTCTATGTACATGGGTGTTTGTAATCAACTCCAGGCATAATGGATAATATGCTTATGGATCTTGAACTCACTTCATTCTCACCTACTGATAAGAATTAGACTTTGTATTGCCAGGCTTGATCAAAGTTAGTTTATGAACTATGTGAAAAGGAGCTTGCAAGGTAAAAACTTTCAGGGTCAGAGCATAGGCAGGCAAAAGCAGATACTAGCACTATTTTCTCTTTCCCAGGTTAAATATCTCAACATCCTTTGTCCTTTCCCTGGGCTTCCTTTTCTTTGTTGTCTTTTAGATGTTAGTTTCCCCTTGTTGATCTATCAAGGTTTAATTAGTAATCATAAATTTCTATAACTTGAACACCATGTAGAGAATCTTAACTCACCACTATTTTTGGAAATGAGTCATTACAAATATGTAAAATCAATAACAACCCTTTTAATTTGCTCACTTTTGTTTGTTTTTTTTTGTTGAAAATATTTCTAAAACATTTATGTGCCTCCTTTAATATAATACACTTAGCACACTTTTTAAAATTATTTAGTTATAATGAAAAATATAGATCCTGAAGTTCTTCAGGTCCAAAATTGACAGATGCAAAAAGCATGGAAAGACCAAGGGGTAATCATCAGGGTAATTAAAGAAACTCAGCTTAATGTTTCACTAGGCGGGTTCCTTGTTCTCTGTAGCCTGTAAGCTATTCCAAGCACTAAGCTACAGCTCCAGCAGAATGAAAAATAAACCAAATAAGATGAAGACATGAATCCAGTCCAGTAATATAATGAAGAAAATTCTAGGAAGACAGCCGACCAATGTACAGAAAGTATAATTGGTCTGTTGTTTTATGACTCTTTCTGCCTTCAATTAAGCACATTTCCCCTCACTGGAACATGCTTTCTCTCCACTTGTTGCTCACTCGTCTATTTGAAGTAGACCACTACTTTAAGGCTAATTTAAGTATCTCTTTCATAAAGGTCTTTCACATGAAGCAATAGAATAAATATCTTCTTTGTGCCCATATTTCACTTTGTATCCTATTAACAGTACTTGTCACACTGCATTACACTGTCTTCCCTACTAGCATGAAGATAGAAACTATTTTTCTTTATATGTTTCTGTCACAGTTTTATCCTTAGGACAGTGTAGGCACTTAATATATGTTTGTTGAATTAATGAACTGATGAGCTGAAGCTATTTTAAATCAATCAGGGTACACAGAACTAAAAGAATTTAGTGAAATATTATTCATTCATTTACATTTTATTGCATACATATTATGTGCCAAAGTTGGGAACTCAGCAATTCCAAATAGAAGGTTCTTTCTTATATGAGACTTATATCTTAGTATGGAAATATATAGGTAGTAAGCAAACTAATGAATAAAATATTCTCAGGTAGTAATGTGATAAAAATAAAAAGATAGTGGAGAGTGACTGCAGTTGGCAGTGGGGTTGTTACTTTAAATAGGGTGAGCAAGGCGGGCCTCTTTGTCAACATGAACTGAGACTTGAAAGAGGAGAGGATCTAGCCATGCAAAGAACCATGGAAAGAGTGTCCCATCAGAAAATAATAGATCAGTAGTGCCCTGAGAGAGAGAACAAGCTTAGTGTGCATAAGACACTGATATGAACATACCAGATTTAAATGTGTTGAAGTACAATGAGCAAAGAAAGATAGTAACAAGTGATGAGGTAGAAGAGATAGGCAGCAGACAAATCTGTACGGTCTTGTAGGCTGTGGTAAGGAGTACAGTTGTATCTAAATGCAGAAGATATTGAAAGAGAAAGGCTATTGCAGTAGTCCACACAAAAGATGAGACTGATGGTGGCTCAGATGAACAAGTGTAGATTTAGAGAAGTGGACAGTGGGAAATATTTCAATAGTACATGAATAGAACTTGAAGGCAGATCGGTTTTGGGCAAAAGGAAGCAGGAAGAATTAAGGCTTGAAGACCATAGATATTTGCTCCATGTATTGTGATGGGCAAGTTTTTGGGAGGTGATCAGCATATTTTGGGAGGGGAATTACATTGTCTCGGAGGAGATCTACTTGATATGACTCCTAAAAAATCACATGGAAATATTGAGCAGGCATTTGACTATTACAGCCATCAGCATGTATGTAATTAAAGCTTGGACTAGATGAAACAGAAGAAAGATCATTGAGAAAGAACAGGGCCTAGGACCACGCTTTGTGATGTGCCAACATTTAGCAGTTGGCCAGAGTAGAAGGGCCCCCTGTAGGAGACTGGAAAGGATGGTGAATGAGGTAGGACACTGAAGGAATATGGTGCCAGAGAAGGCAAGAAAGTGCTTGCTAAAGATGAGAGTGGTCAGTTCCCTTGAATGGTTTTGAGAGGTTGAGCAAAGTGAAGATGGAATGGTTACGTGTAGATTTAATCACAAAGAAGATGTTGAGGATTTTGACAAGTGTTTTGACCAGGACAGAGGCCACATTGGAGTAGTTGGAGGAGAGACTGGAAAGTGAGGAAGTGAAGACAAGTGAATGCACACAACTTAGCCCTGTAATGGAGCTAGAGAAATAGGCAGTAGATGGAGAGGGGGCTTACAGTTCATAGGAGGCTTTTTCTTTTTTAATGGGAGATTCTAGGGCATGTAGTTGGTATGTTGATGGAAATGAACCACAAAAAAAGAAAAGGTGATTTTAAGGGAGAGAAAAAAAATCATTGTAGTAGGAAAGTCCTGGAATAAATAAGTAGATTGAGAGGCGATAGAATGTAGAATATAAGTGGAAGAGTTGTCTTTTGCTAGGAAAGGGAAACTGCTTTCATTGTAACAGAGGATTACAAAAAACTCAGATGGATGCACATGCTGGCAAGTTGATAAGTTTAGGGGATGGGGTGTCTTAAGTTAATTTAGATTCTCAGTGTGATGAGTCAATGGATGGTGCTGAAGATTTTATAAAGAGGAGATAGTTTGAAGTAGTTATCTTGGTTTGTTTGGGAATGAATATAACTAGAGAAATGTAGGATGCCAGGCAGAGCAGAATGCCCGTTTGAGAATTAGGGTAATGAATTTAAAGTGAAACTTGTCAGGAAAATTGTGTGATTTCTTCTAGGAATGTTCAGATCTTGAGTGCAGTGTGGTGTTGTTGATATTTTAATAAGGGTTGGAGTTTTAATGGGTGAGGGACCAGGAAGTCAACAGCGATGCCTATAGACTGTCCCTTACATAAAGAGGAAGAGGAGTGATGAGGGATGTAAAAGGTACTGAGGAAACCATAGTGTCACAGAAGGCAGGATCCTGGACTGCAAAAATCTGCTAAGTCCATGTATTGGAGTTCTTTGTTCATCTTGGAGTGCTATAATGAGTTGTAGTCAAGAGAAAAAGAAATAAAAGATTGAAGTAAAGATTTTAAAGGTATTGCAATTAGTGGAGTCAATATATTTCAGATATTTTTCTGTGTAATTTTTATATGGATTTAAGGGGGTGGGGGACTAAACATTGGATATTTTTAACACACAGCAAAATAGATCCAGAATCAGTAAAAGAGAGGGAATACATTTGAGGAAAAGGAATAAATAATTTAGAAAGAATTCTCTCTCTTTATTGTATCACATAGTCCAGAAGTCCACATTAGAACATTCCTGGCCTGGTTATAAATTTCTCCCTTGATATTCTGTATGAACAGAAGTCACTGTGAAAAGCAGACTGAGATTAGGGAGTGTAGCTTAAACTAAAATCCACTTGAAGAGGAAAACCAAAATCTTGGCCAATGATGTAGGCATCAAAGTTAACTTTCCACATTAACAGAGGAAAGGATAGTCTCATTTCTTAACCTGTCCGTTGTTAGTATTGCCTTCACTTTGTATCCCTTATGATTGGCATGGTGCCTAGCATATAATAGATGAAAAATAAAGATTTGTTAAGTTATTAGGAATTTGACAAAAAGCTCATCCTTGAAAAAATAAATCAACATTTAGGGTTTTACTTTTCAGGAAAAGTAGGAAACATGTTTAACATTCTTTATTATAGTGACTGTAAAATTTTATTAATTTTTTCCCCTGTCAGTTTGTTAATTTTCTTCCCTGTCTTATCATATAATTATTTGCCTGTGCATGTTTTTTCTTTCCAGTCGATTTTGCTAAGGTATCTTATTTATATTTGATCTATTCCAATAACTTTTCTTAGTTCTTACTATAAAATTTTTACAAACTTTTTCAAACTATAGATAACTTTGGAAAGTATAGACAGACAAGAAGGTAAAATTCGTTCATAACCTCATTTCCTAGAAATAATCATATGAGATTATCTTTTTTCAATCAATATTATACATACTACTTATAACCAAATTTTTCTCTTTGATTTTATATTTTGTCAGTCTTATAATTTTATAATGTGGATATATTAAGATTTGTCAAACTCATCTGCTCTTGGGTGGGTGTTTATTGTTTTTTCTACTTTTTGATACTGTGAACACTTTTGTAGCTAAATTTTTATGTATATCTATGTTGATTTCCTTAGAGAAAAGTCCTAGAAATGGAAATACTAGATTAAAGAATATAAACATTTTAAAATAGTATATATTTTCAAATTACCTTCTTAGAAAAAATGTTCCTAGAAATGTTTTTTGAGGTTTCATTCAAGGGAGCTTTAAGTAAATAAAATGCTAAGGAATTTAGAATTTATTCTCTAAGCAGTGTGTACCTCCTGAGGTTTAAGTCTAAGGCTGAGGTGACAGTTGGGAATCTATTATAATAATTCACGCAAGAGATAATGAGGGTTTAAACATGAAAAATCAGAGAGGAATAGATATGAAAATGATGGAAGTAAAAGCATGTATTTTTAGGGGTGCCTGGGTGGCTCAGTCAATTAAGCGTCTGCCTTCGGCTCAGGTCATGATCTCAGGGTCCTGGGATCAAGCCCTGTGTCGGGCTCCCTGCTCAGTGGGGAGTCTACTTCTCCCTCTCCCTGCCCCCTGCTTGCTCTCTCTTGCTATCTCTCTCTCAAATAAATAAATAAAATCTAAAAAAAAAAAAAGCATGTATTTAAAAAAATTTTTAATGGAGAGTGTGCACAAATCTTAAGTGAAAGATTTGATTAATTTTTATGTATGTATATACCTGTGAAAGCAGCACTCAGATCAAGATACAGAACATTTGTAGTGCATGATTTCAAACTATATTACAAAGTTACAATTTATCAAAACAGTATAGTATTGGCATAAAAATAGACACATAGATCATGATGGATTGATCTCAGTAGAATAGAGAATCCAGAAATACACCAACACATATATGGTCAATTAAAGGAGCCAAGAATATATAATGCAGAGAAGACAGTGTCTTCAATAAATAATGTAGGGAAAACTGGGCAACCACATCGTAAAGAATGAATCTGAACTACTGTCTTATACCATACGTAAAAAGTAACTCAAAATGGATTGAAGCCTTTAATGTAAGACCATTGTGAAACTGTTAAAATTCCTAGAAGAAAATACAGGCAGTAAGGTCCTTGACATTGGCCTTGGCGATGAATTTTTAGATCTGACTCCAAAAGCAAAGGCAACAAAAGCGAAATAAACAAGTGGGACTATATCAAACTGAAAAGCTTCTGCACAGCAAAGAAAAGCATCAACAAAATGAAAAAGCAGCCTACTGAATGGGAGAAGATATTTGCAAATCATATATCTGATAAAGGGTTAATAACCAAAATATGTAAAGAACTCATAGAACTCAATAGTAGAAAACCCAATTCAGTTAAAAAATGAGATGATCCAAATAGACATTTCTCCAGAGAAAACTTGTGAAGAAGAAGATGGCCAACAGACACATGAAAAGTTGCTCAACATCACTAAATGTCAGGGAAATACAAATGAAATACAATGAGCTATCACTTCACACTTGTTAGAATGGCTATTTTCCAAAAGACAAGAAACAAGTGTTGGCAAGGATATGGAGAAAAAGGAACCATTGTGCACTATTGGTGAGAATGTAAATTGGTGCAGCCTCTATGGAAAACAGTATGGAGGTTCCTCAAAAAATTAAAAATAGAGCTACCAGATGATCCAGCAGTTCCACTTCTGGGTATTTATTCAAAGAAAATGAAAACACTAATTCAAAAAGATTAGTGTGCATCTCCAAGTTCATTGCAGCATTATTTTCAGTAACTAAGATATGGAAATGAATGTCCATATGGATGAATGGATAAAGAAAATGTGTGTGTGTCTGTGTGTGTGTGTACATACACACAATGGAATACAGTCAAGCATTAAAAAAAAGAATGAAATCTTAACCATTTGCAACAACATGGATGGACCTTGAGGGCATTATACTAAGTGAAATAAGTCAGAGAATGACAAATATCATATGATCTCACTTCGACGTGGAATTAAAAAAAAAAAACTTTTATGAACCAAGCTTAATAGCTATTGAAAATAGAATGGTGTTTGTCAGAAGTGGGAGATGGAGGGAGGGAAATGGGTGGAGGGGGCCAAAAGTACAAACTTCCAATTATAAAATAATGAAGGGGCACCTGGGTGGCTCAGTCAGTTAATTGTCTAACTCTTGATTTTGGCTCAGATTGTGATCTCAGGGTCCTGGGATAGAGCTCAGTGGGGGGTCTGCTTAGGGATTTTCTTTCTCCCTCTCCCTTGCTCCTCCCCCTGCTCATGCTCTCTCTCTTAAAGTAAATAATAAAAAAAAAATAATGAAGTCATGGGGATGAAATGTAGAGCATGGTGAGTATAGTTATTAATACTGTATTGCATATTT
Organism: Neomonachus schauinslandi; assembly: GCF_002201575.2. Taxonomy (NCBI): domain Eukaryota; kingdom Metazoa; phylum Chordata; class Mammalia; order Carnivora; family Phocidae; genus Neomonachus; species Neomonachus schauinslandi. The sequence goes on along the minus strand of NC_058411.1, from coordinate 58,772,863 downwards.
GAAAGTTGCTAAGAGAATAAATACTTTTTTGAGTTTTTAAAAATCATAGCTTTATTGAGATATATAATTCACATCCCATACAGTTTACACATTTAAAATGTACAATTCAAGGACGCCTGGGTGGCTCAGTCAGTTAAGTGTCTGCCTTCGGCTCAGGTCATGATCCCAGAGTCCTGGGATCGAGTCCCACATCGGGCTCCTTGCTCAGCAAGAGGCCTGCTTCTCCCTCTGCCTGCCTCTGTCTCTCTGATAAATAAATAAAATCTAAAATAAAATAAAATAAAATAAACAATTCAGCAGTTTTTGGTATATTCACAAAGTCGTGCAACTCTGTCACAGTAGATTTTAGAATATTTCATCATCACCCCAAAAAGGATCTCCCCACTCTCTCATACCCACATACCTATTAATAGTCACTGCACATTCTTTCAGCTCCCTCTCTCCCAACCCCAGGCAACCACTGAACCACAAATGTACCTTCTGTTTCTGTGGATTTGCCTATTCTAAATATTTCATATAAATGGAATCATACAGTATGTGGTCTTTTGGGATTCGCTTCTTTTGTTTAGCATAATATTTTCAAGACATATCCATGTGGTAACATATTATCAATACTTCGTTTATTGCCAAAAAATATTCCATTGTATCAACATACCACATTTTACCCATTCATCAGCTGATGGATATTTGAGTTGTTTCTACTTTTTGACTATTGTGAATAAATACTGCTGTATTAACATTCCTATACAAGGCTTTTTTTCTTTTTCTTTCTTTTTTGGATGCCTGTTTTCAGTTCTCTTCAGTATATACCTAAAAGTGGAATTGCTGGGTCATATGCACATTTTTCATAGTTGTCATACCATTTTACATTCCCACCAGCAATGTATAAGGGTTCCAATTTCCTCATCTCAAGGTACGAAGTGATATCTCATTGTGGTTTTGATTTGGATTTCCCTGATAGCTAATGAGCATCTTTCCATGTGTTTATTGGCCACTTGTATATCTTTTTTGGAGAAATGTCTATTCAGATACTTTGCCCATTTTTAAATTGGATTATTTGTCTTTCCATGAAGTTGTAAGTTGCATTATTTTTATACTCAAAACACTTTAGGGACTCCTGGCTAGTTCAGTCAGTAATAATTAAGTTGTAAGTTCACGCCCTATGTTGGGTGTAGAGATTACTTAAAAATAAAATCTCTAGGGAGATAGGCTGATTTATCTGTTTGGTAAATTTGGTAATAACTAAGCTTGCTGGTTCAGCCACCTTCTGTCTTCTTCAAGGGAGTCTGCCTGCAGAGAACACACTCTGCTCTGCTCTGCTCTGCTCTTGTTTTAGCTGGACAGGCACCTAGGATTCAGAGGCGAACGCAGGGCTATGGCTGGGTGCTGGGTCTATTTCCAGCCCTGCTTGCTGACATGGCGGCCAAAGAGCTGTCACAGAGTTTGCTTGGGTCTCCCGCCCTTCCGGTGGAGGAGACACCTTTTGCCTTCCCACTCTGTCTCTCTCTGCGCCTAAGAGAATAAATTTTGAAAGTGGTCATCACAAGAAAAAAACAATTTGAAAAACCAAATACCATGAAATATAATATTCTGTTTTATATATATATAAAAGAACATTTACAACTTTGCAAAAGATTCCTTCATACCTCTTTTCTGTCAGAATTTCTTGGCAAGAGTAATCACTGTTGTTTCTTCTAACACCATAGGTCATTTTGCATGTTTTTAAACTTCTTATGAAAGGAATCGTGCCATGTACTCTTTTGTGTCTGACTTCCTTCACCCAGTGATATTTATGCCTGTATGTTGATCTGTACTGTACTAATTATCAATAGTTTCTCTTTTTCATTACAGTGTTATGTTCCATTGTATGATTATACTCTGATTTATTTACATATGCAACAGTTGATAGAAATATGGGTTGTTTCTAATTTTGACCTATTATGGATGAAGTACTATGGATGTTCTTGTATTTTTTTTTGGTGGACGTTACCATTTATTCCTTTTGGTACATATATAGGCATATGCATAGGAGAATATCTATCATATGTTTAGCTTTAGTAATTCCAAACATTTTTCCAAAGTTATACCAGTTTATACCAGCAGTGTAAGAGAGCTGCTTTGAGTTGTGAGAGTCAACGCTTGGTTATCTTTATTCATTTTAATTTCTATCATTTTGTTGGATATATAGTCTTACTCTTTTGAGGCTTTAATTTATATTTCTCTAATGACTACTGATGTTGAAACCTTTTCATATATTTAGTGGCCATTTTTATTTCCTTCCTTGTGAAGGGTCTGTTCAATACTAGGCTTTTGCCTAGTATTAAATTCTGTTGTCTGTTTTTTCTTATTGATTTATATAAACTGGATACAAGATACTTGTGTCGTCTATGGCTTGCATTTTTATTCTCTTATTGGTGTCTTTTGATAACAGAAGTTCTTAATTTTAATGAAGTCAAATTTATCATTTTTTTCTTCTTATGCTTAATGCATTTTGTGTTCTGTTTAAGAAACCCTTGCTATTCCCACAGTAATGAACATGCTCTGTGATGCTTTCTTCTCAGAGCTTGATTATTTTAGCTTTCACATTTAGGTTTTGATCTGTTTCAACTTAATTTTCATATGATCAAGGTACATCATTTTCTTCATATGGATACCCAGTTGACTGGACCCAACATTATGTATTAAGAAGATCATATTACTGCCCTCCTGTCCTCAGTGAATTACAGGAAATACATGTGGGTTTCTTTCTGAACTCTGTTCTGTTCTGTTGGTGCAGTTTTCTATCCCTGCACTAATACTATACTATGTCTTAATTCCTGTAGCATTATAGTAAGTCTTGATTTCTGATGGTGTAAGGATCCAGTCTTGTTGTTCTTCAGTTTTTCCTTATTCTGTGTTCTTTATTTAGCTTGTGATTTTTCCATTAAAAGTCTGCCACTATTTTGATGGGAATTACATGGATTCTAAAGATCAATTAAAGGAAGATTCTCATCTTAGCAATATGGAGTCTTCCAGACCATTGGTCTTTTCATGAAAACTATTAATTTTTCTTTATATACTGCTTTGGCTGCATTATACAAGTTTTTGATAAGTTGTATCTCATTATTTACCTCAAAATATTTTTTTAGTTTCTAATTGTGATTTCTTCCTTTACCCATGAATCATTTAGAAATGTGTTGCTTAATACTTAAACATTAGGAAATTTGAGTTTATCTTTCTGTCATTGAGTTGGAATTTAGTTATGTGGTAGTGGGAAAACAAACCAAATGATCTCAATCTTTAGAAACTTGATAATTGCCTTAGGACCCAAAATAGGCTGTTTATTAGATACGTACTATTTAAAATAATGTGTATTTTGCAGTTGCTGAATGTAGTGTTTTATCTGTAGGTTATTTAAGCAAAGTAGATTAATCATGGATTTCAATTCTATATAGATTTATCGTTGCTTGTTGTATCAGTTTCTGAGGGACATGTTTAAACTATCAAATGATGGGGTACCTGGCTGGCAGTAGAGCATGTGACTTTTAATCTTGGGATCATGAGTTCAAGCCCCATGTTGGGTGTGCAGCCTACTTAAAAAAAAAAAGAAGACGTTAAAAATAAATAAAATAAACTATCCGGTGATGATGATGAATTTCTCTCTTTAATTCTGTCAACTTTTGTCCTACTTATTTTGAAGCCATATTAAGTACTTAAATCTTTAGGATTACAGTATCTTCCTATTCCTATTATTATTAAATGTCCGTTATCTTTTTTTTTATTATTGAGTTTTTTTATTTTAATTCCAGAATAGTTAACATACAGTGTAATATTAGTTTCAGGTGTATAATTTAGTGATTCAATACTTATATACAACATCTGGTGCTCATCACAACAAGTGCACTCCTTAATCCCCACCACCTATTTCCTCCATCCCTTTACCCCTTTCCCCTCTGGGAACCATCAGTTTCTCTGTAGTTAAGAGTCTGTTTCTTGATCTGTCCCCCTCTGTCTCTTTTTTTCCCTTTGTTCATTTTTTTTGTTTCTTGAATTCCACCTATGAGTGAAATCATATGGTATTTGTCTTTCTCTGAATGACTTATTTCACTTAGCATTATACACTCCTAAATCCATCCACGTTGTTATCTTTGTTATATTTCTTGCCTTAAAGTCTACTTAAGTATCTTAGTGTTATAGCCTCTTTCATTTGTACTTTCAACCTTTTTTCTCCAGCATTTTATTATGAAATATTTCTAACATATTGGAAAGTCATAACTTTACAACAAACATGTATTTACCCACTGCCTGGAATCCATCATTAATATTTTCCTTAACTTGATTTATTACGTTATTTCTGCATTTATCCATCCTTCCCTCTATCAGATTATCTCATTTACTCGATGCATTTCAGGTAGAAGCAGGCATAAGTACAAAGGTCCCTAAATTCTTCAACATAGAATATCATTAGCTAGAGGGGCACCTGGGTGGCTCAGTCTGTTCTGCAATCAGCTCTTGGTTTCAGCTCAGGTCATGATCTGAGGGTTGTGGGATTGAGCCCTATATCAGGCTCTGCACTCAGCGTGGAGTCTGCTTGACATTCTCCCTCCCTCTGCCCCCCCCAGCTATGCATGTGCTCTCTCTCTCTCTAAGATAAATCTTTTTAAAAAAAACATTAACTAGATTTCAATATTTTTACAGTTTTTTCCTTCTGATTTAAAACTTATACCAAAATATACAGTCATTAAGTGTACATTCTCTAAATTTTGATGAATGAATACTGCTATGTAACTACCACCACAATCAAGATATAGAACATTACTATCACCCCCAGAAAGTTCCTTCATGCTCTTTCTATTTAGTTCATGTTCCCACCCCCTACTAGCAATCACTGATCTGATATTTTTACATCAATAATTAGTTTTACTTTTTCTAGAAAGTCATGTGTTTGGGATACTGTATATCTAAGGTGGTCACAATTATTTGTGTGTTCTCTTCTTCTAGGTAAGAAATGTACCTTTTTCTAAGCTTGTATCTCACCCTTGTGTACCTTGCTCTTAAGGACTGTCTGGTTTGGTTTTTTAAAGATTTTCTTCATTCTTCTTTAAGTAGTCTAGGAGTTTTGTTATTCTTCTTTGTATTAATTCCTGCAGATCATTTGGTTAGAATGATGATTATTCATTTCAGCATATTACTCCTAAAGTTCTTGTATTGTTTTGCCATCTTAAGATATCAAAAACTGAAATTATTTCCCAAAAAGTTAATTTTCACCAGCATTATGACTAACACTATTTAAAATATAGTAAACTATATTAAGTACAAAATACCATTTTTTTTTCAGTAGGTTGTAACTTAATGTAATAGTAAACCCATTCTGATTTCCCAGAAGAAGCAGTGTTTCTCTAGTAGCAAGATTGCAAGAAGTAATGAATTTAATCCATAAACTCATTATGGAACATTTGGTAATTAGTAGATGTCCCTAAGTGGGGAACCTATATTATAAACTTTTTGGCCTGGAAGCATCTTTATTCCAAAGATGTGACTTTTTAGGGGCACTTGGGTGGCGCAGTTGGTTAAACATCCAACTCTTGGTTTCGCCTCAGGCTGTGATCTCAGGGTTGTGAGATCAAGCCCTGCATCAGGCTCAATGTGGAGTCTGCTTGAGATTCTCTCTCCCTCTCCCTCTGCCCCTCCTGCTCATGCTCTCTCTCTCTCTAAATAAATTTTAAAAAATTAATAAAGATGTGACTTTTTAAAGGGAACTGAAATTTTATAGTAGCATCCTTAGAAAATTACTTGATGGCTTCATGAACTATCATTTGGGCACAAAAATTAAAATTGCTGTGGTTTTGTTTCTTTAGTACATCTCCAATTTCATTAACAGTTTTTTCGATTAACATTGTAATGGATTTAAATTTATGCTAAATTTTATCTTCAAAAACAAAAGTACATGCAACTAAATAGCTTATCTGCCGTGCTCACACAGATTGCAGGAGGAATGTAAAGATCTGAATATATCATTCACAGCAAAGTACTTGTCTTTTTAGTCCGAAGTGTTAGGACACTTTATTTATTCATTCATTCATTTGTTCATTTATTTGCTTATTTTTGGACATTTTAAAATAAAACTTGCATTGTCAATGTACTCTATCAAAGCAGGCCTTCATTCTTCTTTTGAAAATGACTCTGTGACTGTGCTTGCACATTTGCATACAGGTTTGTTTGATTAATTGCTACTTGACTCATCTGTCATAATACTAAGCCCTGAGATCACAAAAGATCAGATTCCCAAACCGCTTCCCAGAATTAATTTAAATATTTAATGTCGATATCTTGAAAAATTCAGGGGAAAATGCTTTTAATTGTTACTAATAGCCTTTTACTTTTAGTATTATGTTGTATTTAGTATTATAATTCCTTGAAAAAAATTATATAGTTATATATTAATTCATCATTAATATTATTTATCCTATTGTAAAAAATTGTAGTGATCTTTTAAGTAGGTTAAAATATATCATAAAATATGCATTTAAATTGTAATTTATCTGGAAACTTTTTCAGTAAGTATATTTATAAATATGTGTATTATAGATTTTTATGAGTGTATTGTTTTGGTTTAGTGATCATTGAAAATTGAGAATTTTTCCACTGTTAATGTTTACTTTTTATTTGTTGACAACTTTGATTTTATATAAAAATCTACACACAAAATACACAAATATTAAGTCTGCAATTTGATGAGTTTTGACAAATACATAACAACATTTCCATAATCCAAGACGGTCTCCTCATTTATTTCCCTTCCCTGCCAATCATCCCTGCTTCAGCTTCACCAAAACAACTTTTCTGACATTTTATTTATTTTTTTCCTGACATTTTAAATCACAGATTTATTCTGCTTATTCTAGAACTTCATACAAGTGCAGTTATACAGTGATAGCATTATATTTGTGATATTCATCCATGTTGTTCTCTGTATCAGTGGTTTGTTCCTTTTGTTGATAAGTAATATCCATTGTATAATATTGCATATTTTACTTTTTATTCATTCTCCTGTGATGGACATTTGAATTTGTCCATTTCTTTATCTAATAAGATTAAGATTACTATGTTAAATTGTAAGAATCTTAAAATTTCATTTGTTTCATTTCATTTATTTCATTTATTTCTTTCTGACAGAAGAGGGGAAAAACAAAACAAAACAAAACAAAAAAACCTCGAATATGTTTTAGCATTTTCTTTCTTTTCCTCTTTTCTCTCCCTCCCTCTTCCTTTTTCTTTTTTTTTTCTCTACTAATACACATCTTTTGTTGAATTCAGTTCTCATTTATCTGAATATATCTTTATTTCACCCTCATCTTTTAAGGATATATTCACTAGATAGAGATGAATATTATAAGCTAAATACAAGAGATGCCCTAAGGGATCTCTGTATTCCATATATACTCTTCCTTACCCTCATTGTATAGTAGCAACCCAGTTTCCCTTTGGTGGTCAGTATCACTTACTCCAGCAAGTACAGTAACCCCTTTCCTTACATACTGATTCAGAGGCATGAGGAGCCCTAAGCAACCAGGTAGCAGTTTCATCTTCCAATTTAATGGATTCTTGTTATGTCTCTAAGTGGAAATTTTTCTCTCTTTGGAGCTAAGACCCCTGGATTATCAGAACCTCTGTTTGCAGAGATAGGAAGCAAAATTTTTGCTAGTGGGTCATTAAGAATAATAGTGAATGAGGCCACACCCATTTCTACCCTTGATTCCCTGACCCATGAATGTTGGCTATGAAGGAAAAAGCCATTATTTATAATACTCTGATTTAGAGCATGCACGTTGTCATGGAGAACTTTGCCCTAGTTCCACAAGATATTGCCATCTAACATTACAACCAAGTCTTTAAAGATCCATTCCTGTTTTATCAAGCTAGCTGTGTCAAGATGTTGAGGAACATGGTAAAATCAGTGAATTCCATGAGTATGGGCCCATATTGCCATACTTCATTTGCTGATTTGCTGTGAAATGATTTCCTTGATCAGAACAATGCTGTGTGGAATACTGTGGTGGTACATATGGTATTCTGTAAGTCCATGGGTGGTGGTTTTTGTATAACCATTGCATTCAGGGAAGGCAAATCTATACCCAGAGAAAGTGTTTATTCCAGTAATTACAGTAAAGAGCAGTTTTAGTAAGAAAGTAGAAAATAGAAGTTTGTAATCCAAGAGTAGAGTTTCAAAGCTAAAGATTAAAGAGAACTAAGAACTAGATACTGCTATGGGTATTGTTTAAAGATAGATATTATTAGAACAAACAAGTCAAGAATTTGTGAGGCAAGAGTGTTATATGGGTGACTCTTGCTTTTGTCTAAAATATTGGGAAGATACTTTCTTTTCAAATGTGGGAAAGTAACCTTGGTTGTCAGATCACAGCTGAGAAGCAAGTCATCCGAACCAGTGCTTCTCAAACTATCTGATGAAGGACCAGTTTTTTAAAAAATATTTTACTATGTGTTATGTATATTACTTTCATAACATATAATATAAATGAATTACCAAAAAATTGAAAAGAAAAGGTAAATAGATGCAAAATTCAACCAAACCTTTTTTGTTATTGGGTTTAAACAGCCATGAAATTGCTCTGAATTTTCTATAAAATGTTTAATTGCTTCCTCTGAATTTTAGTACTACCTTCATGGCACTATCAGTTTCAGACCAGTACTACTGGCCCCTGGATCACACATTCTAAATGGATAACAGAATCTTCAAAAATTGAAAAATTGTTTAATGGATTAGTGGGTTGGAAATGACATTTGGGAACCATACTGTTACTTCTTGCCTCTGAAGTAACAGTATGTGAAAGAAGGAGTACGCTCAGAGGGTTCAGAGAGACGCATCACTGGAAGTGGGGTGATTTTTATTTTGAGCTGAGATAATAAAGGGATTAAGTTTGAGATTGTAATGGAAGTATATTGGTAATGAAAAAGTACCTCCAAAGGCCACAGATTCAAAAGTACAAGGAAGGTAGGTAAGAGAGAGAGCTAAGCCAACAGAAAATTAGAGGTCTCATTGATTTTGGTAAGTTGAATATAGTAGCCCATTTTTCACTGAGCTTGTTCTTAAGTTAATCGCTGCATTTGGATGCTGTTCCTGGCCTTGCATATACACATCACTGAAACAATTACAAGAACATTTATAAATTTAGGAAAGGATTAGGTGTAAATGATTGACTTCATTGAAAAACTAGAAAGTGTCCTGAGAGCTGTCCCAAGTTTCCAAAGCTTTTGTTACAGTATTTAATAAATCAGTCCACAAGTGTTTACTGGTTTCCTATGGAGAACACTAGTTATTGTATTTACATTTACAAAGGTAATTAAAGTCTTATTTCTTAAAGAAAATTCAACTTCTTGATACTTTTATTTGTCATACAATTTTTTAGTTTTTCTCCTGTTTTAATCTTAGAAGTTGGAGTGGCTTCTGTTAGGATTTTAAAATGTTTGAGCAATGCATTTTATACAAGAATAGTAAGAATGAAGACTTAAGTAATTGACAGCTCTAGTGAGATTACAACATTTATAATAGCAAACAAAGTTTGCAAGCCAAGAGGCATCTGTAATTCCAGGAATGCAATAACTGAAAAAGAGCTTAATAAACTGTTATAAACTATGGCCATCATCCAGTGACTACTATTTCCTGAACTCTGCTTTGTGTTTTACAATAGTATAAGAAGCATCTCTGTCCTTTTGTGCAATAACTGCCAACTTAACATTTAGGTTATACTGTTGTTTGTTTATGGATTTTGAGAAAATCCATTGAAGTTTACTTAAGAAGCAACTCATTACAATGGTATTATTTACTGAAATTTGTTTTCCTGACTATTAGCTAACTACAGAGTTCAGCATTGCAAGGTTATAACTGTACAAAAAGGATCAAAATACCACATTCTAACTGTGGCATTAGCTAGAAAAGTAAAGTCATCATCTTGGAAATAAATGTCTTTATAGCAATGAAGAGATTAAAGAAAATAAGCTTAAATCAGACCTCTTTTATGTGGTAATTTTATAATTATTTTTTATATTAATTATTTTAGTTATAAAATATTGTTATAGATTTTAATTACTTCCCAGTTATTCATATTAAACTACAGAAATTCAATACTTTTCTGATATAATTCATATCAAAGCAAACATTTAGAACAATTATAGAAACTTTGTTATTGAAATTGAAGAGGAAGTATTCTTAATGAATTGGAAGTTTTAATTAAACTACTAGAATTATATAATCTCAAATCTATTTAAGATTTTAGGTGATCATCCTGATTATCTGGAAAGTACCAAGTATTCTTAAATTTTATACAAACATATTTCTAATTCAACTTTTATGTATTGAGTATAATTATGAATTCATATAATTTGTAATGAACAAGTTATATATTAGATGTGAGGTATAATCTTGGTGTTTAGATTGCCATTTTCTTCTTGTTAGATGCTAGCAGATTGAGATTCTGAGAAGATGTGGAGATGGTGAAAAGGTTGCCTCTTTCCAGAACAATGGCTACTACTGAAATCAAGGGACTTTGATGGTGTTTATTTGGGGGCCCTACTTCATTTTTTTGGTAACCTGTTTAGATTACTTCCTTGGATTTATCTTCCTACCCTTCCCTTCTTTTACTCCCAGAACAAGGTGCCATAATATGTAGCCAGAGAATTAGCTGAGTTGCTAGGAAAGAGAGATCAGAGAGGGGTAGGTTGAATGGACAAGTGATGTTAGTGTTGCCTGTATTTTGTGTTCAGGGAGTGTTAGTTGCATTTAAAGGGCTAAAGTGGAGCATTTAAAATGCGAAACATTGAATTTTTAAAGTTCTTTTAGTTCCTTTTGTTATTACCATCTTATATCCTATAAATCATTTCTAAATGTGTTCTAATTAAAATCTGAAAATGGTGATTTAATAACTCTCTACTTTGTTAGACTAACTACATTTGGTAGATTAGCAGTCTCTAATAACTCTATACTTTGTCAAAGTAACTACATTTGATATGTTTAGCAGTCTCTAGTTGTTAGATGCTATGTAATTAAACACCATTACTAATTTATTTTTAATTTACTCATAATTTAGTAATTATTATCACTAACATGTTGGGCGTGCCCTGGAGGAAAATTTCACTGCTGGGAAGTGTTTAGGAATTTGCATACATAATTTCATTTCCTATTAACTGTTCTAGAAGTTTAAGTTTACAGATATTAGAAAAGATATATTGAAAGTTACAGGAAATTGGAAAGGAAAAAAAAATTTTCGTTGGGTATTGTCAGTTTGAAACAAATGAAACTTATCATTCAGTTTCTGTATTGCAGCAACTATTCTCTCAATAGGAAAAATTGCTTTTGTTGTCTTGTAAAATGATAGAAGCTTCCTGCCAGGACAGAGTCATTATTACTAATCTTGCCATGCCTCAAAAAAACAATTATAAAATTGGAAAAAATGTCTGAACAACAGACTGCACAGGAATTCACAGAGTGAACTCAATGGTTCCCCTGGCATTATTCCTACAGTCACTCTTTCTGACTCAGGAAGGTAGAGCTCAAGCAGAGCAGTAGTCTTGCTGCACTAAAGAAGAAATTTAAGTCTATTATTTGAAGCCCTTGAAATTTGCAGGTGATATTAAATGAGAGGTAACTATTGTATGTTCGGTGTCTTACCATGGACTATCCACAATGTCTAGCATATAACTAAAAATACTAGAAGCAGGCAAATGTGACCACAATCCAGAGAAAATGTAGTCAATAGAAGCAAATCTTGACACTTAAATATGGTAGAAATTGTGAAGTACTTTAAAGTATCCATTTTATACTTCTTCAAAGACTGAAAGGCAAGATGATCCTGATGAGTGAACTGATGGGAAATATTAGCAAGGAAACAAACTCTAGAAAGAACCTAATTGTAAAAAATTGCAACATCTGAAGTGAAAAATTCAGTGGACAAACTTAGCAGTTTATAGACTGTACAATAAAAGATTAGTGAACTTGAAGACCAATCAATAGAAATTATCCAGTCTGAAGTAAAAGTGAAAATAAAACAACATAACCTTAATGGTCTGTGGGACTGCATCAGGTGTGCAACTGGAGTCCCAAAAGAAGAGAAAAAGTGAGGCAGAATAAATATTTGAAAAAAGAATTTCTGAAGGCTTTTCAAATTTTATAAAAACAAGCTTATAGGGGCACCTGAGTGGCATAGTCAGTTGAGTGTTCGACTCTTGGTTTTGGCTCAGGTCGTGATCTCAGGGTCATGGGATCCAGCCCGACGTTGGGCTCTGTGCTCAGCACAGAGTCTGCCTGAGATTGTCTCTCCCTTTTCCCCTCCCACTAGTGTGTTTTCACTCTCTCTCAAATAAATAAATCTTTAAAAACAACAAAGCTTATAGATCAAGAAGTTCAGTGGACACCAGGAAGAATAAATACAAAGAAAATTCCACCTAAGCTCATCAAAGTCAAACTAATGAAAACCAATGTAAAGAGAAAATCTTGAAAGCACCTAAGAGGATGGGGACTGATACATACATGAACATTCCTGTGAATGATGGCTAACTTCCTACCGGAAATAATGAAAGTGAGGAGACAATAGCCAAAAACTTTAAAGGAATGTAATAAAAAAAAAACAAAACAGAAAACTGTCAACCTAGAAGTGTATATATAGTGAAATACCCTTCAAAAATTATATGTAGTAAAACTATTTTGTAGATAAATGAAAGATGAGACAATTGAACTCTAGTAGATGTGTACTACATAAATACAGTGCTAAAGTGAATTTTTCCAATTCACTGGAAATGACATTCAATAGAAAATTTAATCTAAAGGAATGAATGAAGAACCTCAAAAATGGGAAATAGTTTGGTAAATAGTAAAGCTATCTTTTTAAATCTTCTCTTATTTATACAACAGATTGCTCAAAACATAATAGATATAAAATATATGACAAAAAAGTGCAAAACAAATGGAATTTCACTGTTGGTTAGTTCTTAAATTTTATTTTTTTTTTTAGATTTTATTTATTTATTTGAGAGAGAGAGACAGAGATAGAGAGAGCACAAGTGGGGAGGAGAGGGAGAAGCAGGCTCCCCACAGAGCAAGGAGCCCGATGCAGGACTCGATCCCAGGACCCTGGGATCATGACCTGAGCCGAAGGCAGACGCTTAACCGACTGAGCCATCCAGGTGCCCAGTTCTTAAATTTTAAATGAAGTGGTAAAACATTAATTCTAAGAAGACTATAACAAATTGAGGATATATGATTTAATTTCTGGAGCAACGACAAGAAGATATAAAATGTCATCTGAAAAAGCAATATAAGAATTAAAATGGAATACTAAAGTATATTTGGTTAACTCAAGGAAGGTAGGAAAGGAGGAAGAGAACAACAACAAAAGATAAACAACAAATAAGATTGTAGACCTAAATCCAACCACAAATAATTGTAAGAAAATGAACTAAGTACTCCAATTAAAGGTAGATTTTAAATGGGACACAATTTTATACAGTTTGTAAGAAACATACTTGAAACAATAAAACACAGATAAATGGAAGTAAAGTGATGGAAAGATATATAAGCTATAGCATGAGAAAGGTGCTGTGGCTATATTAATATCAGATTAAGTAGGCTTAAAGTCAGAGTATCACCAGAGATAGAGGGACATTTCATCAGGAAGACATAACAAACCTAAATATAAGTATACATAATAGCATCTTCAAAATACAAAAAGCAAAAACTGACAAAGGAAAAAATACACTATTTGGCAATCACAATTGAAAGTATCAACACTGTTCTCTGTGATTGTGGAAGGCTTAACTTTTCATTCACTTTGATCTACCTGAAATTTATAAAACAATCAACAAATGTAGCATCCCTACATTTATCTCAGTCATTTGTCTCAGGTCATGATCTCAGGGTTGTGAGATTAAACCCCATGCCAGGCTCCTCACTCAGCGGGGAGTCTGCTTGAGATTCTCTCCATCTCCCTCTGCATGTTCATATGCTCGCTCGCTCTCTCAACCTCTCAAACGAATGAATAAATCTTAAATAAATAAAAATAAATAAAATAACATGTAGAATACTCATTCTTCTCAAGATCATATGGAAAATAAAAAAGACTATATGCTGGACTGGACCTTGAAATATTTCATGATAAATTTGAAAAGATTAAAATCATAAAGAGTGTATTTTCTGTTCACAAGGGAATGAAACAAATTAACAAGAATAAGGTCTAGAATATCTTTAAATATTTGGAAATTAAACAGTGCCCTTTTAAATACTCCAGAGGTCAATGTAAGTAGAGAAAAGGAAATAAGAAAAATACTACAAATTTAAAATTATGAGATAATACGTATCAAACTTTGTGAGATATAGCTAAAGCAGCTTTAGTCTTCCAGAGAAGTTTACATCACTTTAAATCTACATATGGGAGAAGAAACATCCACAATCAATTATTTAAATTTCCATCTTATGGATGAAAAAGGAGAGCAAACTAAACACAAAATAAATAGAAGAACAAAATATAAAGAGCAGAAATAAATAAACAATAGAGAAGGGTAAGCCAAAGATGGGTTTTTTATGAAAATTAGTCAAATGTATAAGCCCTGGTAAAACTGAACAAAGAAATAAGTAAGTCAGAGAAAGAAAATACCATGTGATTTCACTCATATGTGAAATTTAAGAAATAAAACAAATGAGCATAGGGAAAGGGAGAGAGAGAGGCAAACCAGGAAGCAGACTCTTACCAATAGAGAACAAACTGAGGGTTTCTGGAGAGGAGGTGAGTGGTGGTATTAAACAGGTGATGGGTTTAAAGGAGTGCACTTGTGATGATCACCAGGTGTTGTGTTTAAGTACTGAATCACTAAATTGTACAGCTGAAGCTAATATTACATTGTATGTTAACCAACTGGAATTTAAATAAAAACTTAAAACTGAACAAGAAAGCCCAAATTAGTATCAAGAATGAATGAAAGGGTGTAAGTACAGATTCTACATTTATTAAAAGATAATGGTAGTATGGAGAATTTCATGGTACTGCATTTGATAACAGATGAAATGGATAAATTTTCTGAGAAACACAATTTACCACAATTACTCAGTTATTCAATATTTCTATTTCTTGTGTAAGTTTTAGAAAGTTGTGTTTTTCAAGATTTGTCCATTTCATCTAGGTTATAAGGCTTTTTTTTTAAAAAGTCCTTTTAAAAAATTATGGAAATATGAATGATCTAGAGTACTCAAAACAGTCTTGTAAAATTGGAATTTGGAGCATTCATACTACCTGGTTTCAAGACTCACTCAAAAACTAAAATAATCAAGACTTGAGTCTTGTGCCAATACAAATTAGAGGGACAGTGTAGAGAGCCCAGAAATAGAACTACTCATATATAATCACTTAAATTTTTTTGCATTTTAATAGCTTTATTGAGATTCATATGCCATTCACACATTTAGTGTACAATTCAGTACTTTCTACTGTTTTTACAGAAGTGTGCATTCCCACAATTTTAGAATATTTTAATCAATCCCAAAAGAAACCTTGTACCCACTATTAGTCACTCCTATTCATTCTCCCCAAAATACTCCTCCCCCAGACTTACATAACTAGTAATCTGCTATCTGTCCCAATACATTTGCCTAGTCTGACATTTTATATAATGGCATAATATATGTGGTTTTTGTGACTAGCTTCTTTCACTTTGCATAATGTATTTAAAGTTCATCCATGTGGTAACATGTATTAGTACTGTTATTGTTAGATCAATACTTTTGCCAAATAATAATTATATGAATATACTACATTTTGTTTATTCATTGGTCAGTTGATGGACATTTGAGTTTACTTTTGTTTTGGATGTATACCTGGCAGTGGAATTTCTGGATCATATGGTGACTCTTATGTGTGACATTTTGATGAGCTACTGTTTTGTCTTTTTGTTACTGGCTTATTTCAATTAGTGTAATGTCCTCATTACTGTAGAATGAGTCAGAATTTCCTTCCATTTTAAGGCTGAATGATATTCCATTGGTAATATATACTACCTTGTGTTTATTTATCCATCAATGGACACTTGGGTTACCTCTACCTATGATTATTTTGAAAAATGCTGCTAGGAACGTGGGTGTACAAATATATCTTGAGATTGTGCTTTCAGTTCTTTTGAGCTTATACCCAGAAGTGGAATTGCTACATCATATGGTAATTCTGTTTTTCCTTTTTTGAGGAACTGCAATCCTGTTATCCACAATGGCTGCACCATTTTATATTCTCATGAACAGTGCGCAAGGCTCTCAGTTTCTCCACATCCTCAGCAACACTTGTTTTCTGTTTTTCTTTCTTTTCTTTTCTTCTCTGCTCTTTTCTTTCTTTCTTTCTCTTTCTTTTCTTTCTTTCTTTTTCTCTTTTCTTTCCTTTTTCTTTCTTTCCTCTTTTCTTTCTTTCTTTCTTTCTTTCTTTCGGCCATCCTAATGGATGTGAGATAGTATCTTATTGTGGTTTTGCTTGGAATTTTTGTAGTGATTACTGAAGGGAAACATCTTTACGTATGTTTATTGACCATTTGTCATCTTTGGAGAAATGTCTATTCATATCCTTTGTAAATTTATTAATCAGATGTATTTTTTTGTTTTTGAATTATAGGAGTCATTGATATATTCTACATATTAACCTCTTATTAAATATATGATTTACTGATATTTTCATCTGGTCCATGAAGTGTCTTTTCAGTCTGTTGGTTGTGTTCTTTGATACACAAAAGTTTTTAGTTTTGATTTAGTCCAATTTATCTATTTTGTCTTTTGTTACCTGTGCTTTTGGTGTCATATCCAGGAAATCATTGCCAAACCTAATGTCATGAAGCTTTTCCCTCATATTTTTGTCTAAGAGTTGTGTAATTTTAGCTCTTACATTTATTTAGGTATTTGATCCATTTTGAGTTAATTTTTGTATATGGTATAAGGTAAGTGTTCAACTTCATTATTTTGCATGTGGATATCCAGTCTTCCCAATACCATTTCTTGAAAAAACTATCCTTTCCTCCACTGAATGGTCTTAACACCCTTATGAAAAATTATTTGATCATATATACAATGGCTTATTCCTGGATTTTCTCTTCTAGTGTGGTCTACATGTCTGCCTTTGTGCCAGTACCACACTCTTTGGATTATTGTAGCTTTGTATGAGTTTTGAAATCAGCATATGTAAAAACTTTATATGTTACATCTTATTGGTGAATTGGCCCTTTTATCATTATAAAGTGCCCCTCCTTGTAGCAGTTTTTGACTTTAAGTCTATTTGCCTGATGTTGTTATAGCCACTTCTGCTCTTTTTTGGCTCCTATTTGCATGGAATATCTTTTTCTATCTCTTCAATTTAAGCCTTTGTATGTCCTTAGATGTAAGGTGAATCTCTCACAGACCACACATAGTTGTATCCTGTTTTGTTTTGTTTTGTTTTGTTTTATCCATTCTGCCAAGGTATGTCCTTTGATTGAGGAATTTATTTCAGTTACATTTAAAGTAATTACTGATAGAGAAGGACATACTGTTGCTATTTTGTTCATTGTTCTCTAGATGACTTATAGTTTCTTCAACCTGCATTTCCTCCCTTATTGCCTCCTTTTGTTCTTAGTTGATATTTTTATAATGATTTGCTTTTATTCCCTTATTTCCTTTTGTGTATAATTCTGTAGATATTTTCTTTGTAGTTTGCCATGGGGTTACATAAAATATCCTAAAAGTTATAGCAATTTATTTTAAAATTGATAACCTCATTCACATAGAAATTATACTCTTTTACGGCCTCCCCACTTTATGTTGTCACAAATTACATTTTTATATATCATGTACTCATTAACATAGATTTATAATTATTTTTATGCTTTTGCCTTTAACTTCTGTAATAGAATAAAAAGTAGGTTTGTAAACCAAAGTTACACTAATACTGATTTTTATACTTGTCCATATATTTACTTTTACTAGAGAACTTTATAATTTCATTTGGCTTTTTATTTACAGTCTAGTGTCCTTTTATTTCTCTTGAAGGACTCCTTTTAGCATTTCTTGTTAGGGCAGGTTAATGTTAATAAACTCCCTTGGTTTTGTTTATGTGAGAATGTCTTAACATTGTCCTCATTTTTGACAGACATTTTTGCCAGATATGGAATTATTATTTGACAGGGCATTGGGTTTTGTTTTGTTTTGTTTTTCCCATTCACCGGTTTAAATATATCATCCCGCTGCTCTCTGGCCTGCAAGGTTTCTTCTGACTAATCTGCTGGTTATCTTATTAAGGATCCTTTGTACATGAAGAGTTCTTTTTCTCTTGATGCTTCCAAGATTCAATTTGTTTTTGACTTTCAGTGGCTTGATTATAATGTATCTTAGTGTGGGTCTTTCTAGATTTACCCTACTTGGAGTTTTTTGAATTTCTTGTATTTTTACATCCTATATTTTCTCAAATTTGGGAAGTTTTCAACCATTTTTCAAGTGAACTCTCTGCCCCCACTCTTTCCCTCTTCACTTTCTTTGAATCCCATAATGTTATATTAGTCCACTTGATAGGACCATAAATCCCTTAGGCTCTATTCACTTTTTTAAATTATTTTTTCTTTTTGCTCCTCAGACAATAATTTCAAATCAACTTTGTTTAGGTTCACTGGTTCTTTATTCTGTCTGTTTGAGTGTGCTGTTGAACCCTTTTAGTGAATTTTTCAATTCAGATAATGTGTTTTTTAGCTCCAGAATGTCTGAGTTGTTTCTTTTTTTTAGTAATTGTGTTAATTTGTTGGTATCCTCATTTTGTTCATATATTGCTGTCCTGATACTGTTTAGTTTTCTGTTCATGTTCTCCTCTATCTCATTGAGCATACTTAAGATAGTTATTTAAAGTCTTTGTCCAGTAAGTTTAAGGCCTGTGTTTCTTTAGGGTTGGTTTCTGAGGATTTATTTTGTTCCTTCAAATAGGCCATGATTCCTTGTTTCTTTGTATGCCTTCTGGTTTTTGTTGCTGAAAATTGAGCATTTGAATAAATATCCACGTCCCCCAGTCTTTGTGGACTGGCTCTGTACAGGAGGAGACTTTCACTAATCAGAGTGGTGTGATGGCTCAAGTTTTTCTTGGGCTTTTTGTGGAGAGGCACCAGTTCATTTAGTTGTTGCTGATCCTTAACTGGTTTCCAGAATTCCCACAAAGCTTTGGTTCATACATTGTTTATTTTTTTTTTCCATTGGAGAATTCAGGCCTGGAGCTTCTTAGTCAACCCTCTTGCAGAAGTCACTGTCATTGTGGTTTTGATTTGCATTTCCCTCATAGCTAATGATGTCTTGTCTTTTCTTATGTTTATTAGCCATTTGTATATGTTCTTTAGAGAAATGTTTGTATTCTGATCCTTTGCCCATTGTTTAGTTATGTGTTTATTCTTTGTGTTATTGAGTTGTAAAGTTCTTTATGTATTATACATACAAGCTTTTTAACACATATATATCATTTGTAAAATTTTTTACCTTTTTTTTTAAGATTTTATTTATTTATTTGACAGAGAGAGACATAGCGAGAGAGGGAACACAAGCAGGGGGAGTGGGAGAGGGAGAAGCAGGCTTCCCGTGGAGTAGGGAGCCCAACGTGGGGCTCGATCCCAGCACCCTGGGATCATGACCTGAGCCAAAAGCAGACGCTTAATGACTGAGCCACCCAGGTGCCCCAATTTTTCTCTTTCTTAATGATATATGGGGCAAAAAGTTTTTTATTGTGATGATGTCCATTTTATATTTTTTATTTAATGTCACTTGAAGGCTTAGAAGGTTATGCTTAACACAGTTTCAACTAACTTTTTTTATCTTAAGATAAATTTTTACTCTAAGATGTTTTCTCCTAAGATTTTTATAGTTTTGGCTTTTACATTTAGTTCTGTGATCAATTTTAAGTTAATTTTTCTATATGTCTTTAGAAAGTTGTCTAACTTCATTTTTTGCTTGTGGCACTTGATTGATTTTAGACCAGGACATCAGGTCAGTCCAGTGAGGAGAGGTAAGTCAGCAAATAGTGGTGCAGCAGCTGGGTATCAGTATGGAATAAAAAGGACTCTTCCTTCATGCTGTAATCAAAAATAAAGTCATGGTGGATTGTAGACCCAAACAAGAAAGCTAAAATTTGAGAGATATTGTTAGAAACCTGAGGAAAAATATCTTTATTACATTGGGATAGCCAGGCATTTTAAAAAGGACAGAAAGAGCTCTAACCATAATGAAAAAATTTGATAAATCTGCCTTTAATAAAATTAAAAATTAATACTCCTCAAAGGCAAACTTTTAAGAAAATGGAAAGGTAAACCATAGCCTGGGAGAAAATATTTTCAATTCATGTATCTGACAGAGGACTTATATTAAATATATTTAAATAATTCCCACAAATAGATAAGAAGAAGATAAACACCCCCCCCCTCAAAAATGGGCAGAAGACCGGAAGAGAAACTTCACAAATGTCCAGTGAACACATGGAAATATTATAATTTGTAAATAGGAAAACACAAATTTAAATATGATACTACATCACATGCACTGTGACATCTGAAATTAAAAAACTGACAACAAATAATGGTGAGGATGTCAGCAACCAAAATTCTGATCCACTGCTAATGTAAGATGGTACAACCTGTTTTGAAAACTGCTTGGCAGTTTCTTGTACAGTGAAACAATATCCACTCTGTGACATAGCAATTCCATTTCTAGATGTTTACCCAAGGAAAATGAAAACAAATGTACATTGTAAGACTTTTAGAGGAATGTTTGTAGGAGCTCATTCATAATATCCAAATACTGAAAACAACTCAAGTTCCAGTCATTAACAGGAAAATAGATTATGGTATATTCATAAATGGAATACTGTTTTGCATGAAAAGAATGAACTATTTATGCACACAAACAGATGAATTTCCAATATATAGTTGATTGAAATAAGTTAGACAAAAGGTTACAGACTTAAAAGTTCCATTGTTTTTTATGAAGTTAAAGAATAGGTGAAATAATTCATGGTATTTCAAATCAAACAATGTTAGTTTATGGCTCTTAATGCAGATTAGCTGAAAGAGGGTAGTTGTCTAGATTTAAAAATTTGTCAAGAACTAAATGAAGTATACACTCGAAATCTGTGCATTTCACTCCATATAAATTTCACCTAAAATAAAACCCCTACAATGGTTTGGCTTATGAGGTATGGTAAAAGTCTTCCATTTGCTCTGATACATTTTTTTTCTCTATTTCTATGTCTTCTTTCCTCTGGTTTTTGGGCCCTCTTTTACTATCTAGAATCTTGGTGTCTTACTACTATTCTTTCCTTATTATGGCCCTTCTTGCATTACCGTACTGCTGCTGTATCCCAAACTTTTAAAGGTGTTGACTTCATGCTTCTTAATTGGGAGTTAATTGAAAGGCATATCATTAAATAGTCATTGTTTACATTTATAATTTTTCATCTTAGGAAACATAAATAATGCTATTTTTTGTATCTCTGTATTTTGGAAATTAGTTATTTTTATTCTCATATACTTTTTTCAGATTTTTTCAGATATTTTTTTTTTAAAGATTTTATTTATTTATTTGAGAGAGAGACTGAGATAGAGAGAGCATGACGGGGGGAGGGTCAGAGGGAGAAGCAGACTCCCTGCTGAGCAGGGAGCCCGATGTGGGACTCAATCCCAGGACTCCAGGATCATGACCTGAGCCGAAGGCAGTCGCTTAACCAACTGAGCCACCCAGGCACCCTTTTTCAGATATTTTTATACTGTATTTATACTTGTAGGTATATTGATTGCCTAAATATTGTTTAGTGCATATGCCTTTAATTTTAAAAGGAAATTAATATGAAAAAATAAGATCTCTTTAAATGAAATTCACATTATTTACTTAATAAATATGCATTAGATAGCTTCAGTGAACCAGGTGCTAGGTTTGCCCTGGGATCATAAGTGGATGTGAGGGACAGTGCCAAGCAGATGGAGAATTTAGCATGTCCAAATTAGAGCAAAGTGTGCAGTTGGGGAGGAATGAGAAAGTATGAAATGGGTCTGGGTCATGAAATGCTGCTGTTATTTTCCAAAACGTGGTTTTATTTCTGGAAGCAAAGGGAGAGCCAATAAAGGATACCAAGATAGGGTAGGTAGGAGTTAGTGTGATCAATCAGAGATGTATTCTAGAAATAGCTCTCTGAAATATTTATTAGCTCTGAGATGCAACCTGAAAACACATGCACTCATTGGGTATGAATGAACTGTGTTAAAAGATAATGATTCTATGTACTAGCTAGTCCATATTCCGTTCTGATCTATGTTGAATATTTTCTTATGTCAGATCTATGTACTACCTTAGAAATTATCTGTATCTCTAATTGTTCAAAGTTCAAATTTTAAAATGTCATCATTGTTAACTTTTCCTGTAGTCCTCTTTCCATTCCTTTTGCTATTGGACATATGTGTGCACTCTATACATTTTTGTGATAAACTGAATTACATTGCATGAAATTGAATCCTTATTAGTTCCATGACTTTGAAGAAGTTATTAATACTCTCTGCTTCTACTTAATTCTATCCTATTATTACAATATCTAACTCATAGGTCCACATGAAGATTTGCTGATTAACACAATGTAAAGTGCTTAGAACAGGGCCTGGCACATACTAATTTTCACTAAGAATTGATTGACTATCAGTAGTATATGTGTATTAACCTTTATTCTGATATAGAGATGCAAACCATGATTTTTTCAAATGAATAGCTTTTTAAACTCATATAATAAACAGTATTACAAAAATGATATTTTAATAACAGCATGCTAAATAAATACCTATATGCATGTTGATACCTTTGAAAATAATTGTCATGTTTACTAATCCTTTTACTTTGTGATTTAAAATGTTTCTTTAATCTTTTTTTGAATAATTCAGTAGTTTAAAATGAGTATGGAGGCTCCTGGGTGTCTCAGTGGGTTGTGTCTGACTCTTGATTTTAGCTCAGGTCTCAATCTCAGGATAGTGAGTTCAGGCCCCGTGTTGGGCTCCACGCTGGGTGTGGAGCTTACTTAAAAAAAAATGAGTATAAATTACTGTATTTGTTATTAAATCCCTAGTTATTTACTTTCTTATGGTGTTTTTAAAATGTATATATATAATTAAGTTATATGTGTGTGTGTGTGTATAAATCTGTAGAAACATGTCATTGCCTGGCATGTTGCCTGGTGGGTGCCGGTATATTGTCTAGTGGGTGCTCAATGAATATTTACTGAATAATTATGTTTTCTATATGTTTTATATGTGTGTGTATATACACACATCACCTACAGTACATGTGGTTTTAGAGACTTGTTCACATAATTATTGTTTTTCTTTTTTAATCTTTGGTATTTTTAGACCTCTGAGTATTGTATAAATATTCATTTAAACCAAGTTATTGGTATTTTTCCAGGGCTTTGAAGAAACAAGTTACCCTTTGAATTTGAAAACTCTTTATTCCAAGTTATTGCAATGTGAGAAAAGCATTCTAGTTATTGTTTTTAAATCTAAAATGAAGTGATTTTTAAAGATTCTTTTAAATGAAAAAGAATAAAAACTTATTTATATAATCCTAAGTGCTTCCAAACATCTGCAGTTCAAAGTACATAATTCACATTGACACCAGAGTGTAGTTTCTGTTTTGACTGGAAGAGTCTGGTATTATTTTTTGTCTGCAAAGGAAAGAATTGTGTAGCATCCAAGGGGGAAGACATTTGATTGTATGCAATCAAAATGATCAGTGACTGAAAGCAGATTGCACAGAAGGAGAAATAGCAGCTGTTAAAAACTTATATAAGAGAACTTTTTGTTAAAAACTTGTCATGGTAATCTTTCAGAAAGTACACATAATACATTATATGTTAAAAAAAAAAAAGAAGATAGTAGGAAGGGAAAAATGAAGGGGGAGAAGTTGGAGGGGGAGACGAACCATGGGAGACTATGGACTCTGAGAAACAAACTGAGGGTTCTAGAGGGGAGGGGGGGAGGGGGATGGGTTAGCCTAGTGATGGGTATTAAAGAGGGCACATACTGAATGGAGCACTGGGTGTTATACGCAAACAATGAATCATGGAACACTACATCAACAACTAATGATATAATGTATGGTGATTAACATAACAATAAAAAGATACCTTATAAATTAAAAAAAGTACACATAAACTAAAACAATCATAACAATGTATTGTCTGCTTGGTATAATTCTTCAGAGTTTACAATAAGAAGTAAGAGGAAAATACTGCTGAAAACAGATCTTGTATTAAATATGGGCCAAATTCAGTTTATAAAAATTTGCCATCAATTTTTATGTTTTATATGTTTAGTTCATTCACATTATAGAATTTGTTTGGCTTGTTTATAGAGAAAAATTTAATCCTTCTTATCAGTGAACTTAGAAACCATAGAATCTCTGAGCCCTTGAGATATTTGTACCCTGCTACAACTGTCCAGCTTTTTTAATTTTTATCTCCCACTCATTTATTCCTTCTCACGTTATTTTGAAGGAAATTTGCCAGACATAATATCCTTTTTATCTATAAATTTTATTGTGTCTTTCTAGAAGATATCAACTGTTGCTTAAAACATAATCTCATTATCACAACAAAAATATTAACAAATAAAAAACATTGTGAAACATGACTACTTTTCGAATTCCAGTGATCTCATAAATATTGTAACTTTCCTCTTTATTTTGAATCTATACTTAAGAAGAATTACACAGTGCAGATGATTGAATTGATTCTTAACACTATTTTTAATTTATAGATTCCCCTTCTATCTCTTTTTATCCATAAATTTTTTAATTTTATTTAATTTTTTAGGTAGGCTACTCGCCCAGTGTGGAGCCCAATGTGGGGCTTGAACTCACAATCCTGAGATCAAGACCTATACGCTTAACTGACTGAGCCACCCTGATGCCCCCTTGGAATTTATTTTTTAAACAAAATGAGTAATTTTTCTTGTAGAGTTACCTTGTTCATTCATTGCATCTCTTTAGTGTCATTTAATATGTTCCTCTCTATTCTATTCATATGGCAGTTTGATCTATAGGCTTGATCAGATTTAGATTAATTTTTATTACCAAGACTGCAGGTGGTTTTGTGTTTTATCTGGGAATGCATGTTGGTTTGTGAAAGAACTATGTTACTAGCAGTTCAGTACTATATTAATGATCTCAGTATAGTAATGATTTCAAAATTGTGATATTCTAACATTCCCTTTTTTTTTATTAGCTTGAATACTTCTGTAGTGATTTTCTTATCTATTGTTTGATTACCTAGTGGTAAACTTTATATAAGAAAGGGTAGATGAATTCTTGGCTTCCTAGTATTCCCCAATAGTGATAGAATTAGTTTTTTAAAAATTTTATTGTCATTATAAACTCAATAATTTAAACATATAGTGTGTGTTACAATATATTTCAGTTACTATCCTTATTTGATCATATTCTTTTCTCTTTAGCTGGTGGGGGACTTTTCAAGTTGTCTCTGAGTCCTTTCTGAGTCTCTTTGATAGTTCCTCAGTACTGATAGTTAATACAAAACTTCTGCTAAGCACACGTGTTATTGGATCGTATTGTACATTTCTTGTCCCAGAGCTGGAGTCAGCCATATATCCACGGAGTCCTGTATTTTTAGTAAGAAGTGGTACTTGGACCCACAGGGTAGGTGCTGGGAGTACTCATTGCTACTGGGTTTCCTGTTATTTCTACCAAATTTCAATGGGCAAAACTAGGAAATATATAAACTCACATTTTTTTAAAGATAAAACTCTTTGTATCCTTGTACTGACACTTCCAATGCAAATTCTGAACTAAAGGGTTTTTTATTTAACCTATTTTATCTTTTGTCTTTATCTTTAGTCTCATATGATGAGAATTCTAGTTCTCAGGGACTCTGTAACAGTATACAGATAGCATTTACCTAAGTTCAATTTGAGTATTAAAAAAATTTTTAAGGGGCGCCTGGGTGGCTCAGTTGGTTAAGCGTCCAGCTCTTGATTTTGGCTCAGGTCATGATCTCAGGGATCATGGGGATCAAGCCACATCCTGGCTCTCCGCTCAGCAGGGAGTCTGCTTGTCTCCCTCTCCTTTCATCCCTCCCCCAACTCAAGTGCGCATGCGTGCTCTCTCTCTCTCTGTAAAATAAAATAAATAAATCTTTAAAAAGATAAAAATAAAAAAATTTTAAATATAAAAATGTAAGAAACCTGCTAGGTTTCAATTTATTCAATAGAACTTTTAACGATATTAATATTTGGCAGAATATGATTAGGGAAGATATTGTGTTACTTTTAATGGTGTTACTTCAAAATGAAACTCTAAAACCATAGAACAAATTACATTATTTCTTGATTTAGGGACATACATTTTCTCTGGCATTTGTCTTGTTTCTTTTCATTCATGAAAGTAGGAAGGATCACTAAACACTTGAAAGTATAGCCCTTTAGGACACTTGCTAGTTTGAGTGGTCCCTGGGCCTTATTTTCTATCCCTCTTGTACTTCATGGCCATGAAAACTGAGCCCAAGTATGCAATGTGGATAAATGCCCTCGGGTTCAAAAATAGCTTTATTGTTCTTAAGCCATACTTCTCTGTTTGGCTATAGTATTTTGTATTTTGTGGATCATGTAGGTAGGAAAGAAGTCTCTATCCTTGGGTTATTTCTAATTTACTTAGAAACACAAAAAATAGGTGGTCAGACAACTTGTAACCGTGATTTCTCACTTTCTCCAGATAGACCCTTGATGTTTCTACCTTTTCTCCTGTATTCTTCCTCTCTCCTCTTTCAGCTTATAAAATCATGTTCCCCAAATAAACCCAACTCAGATGTCATCTGCTCTGTGAGACATTCTTTTATCCCATAACCAAATTATCTACCCCACCTTTGTAACATCCTAGGTCATGTTTAGTCATTCCATTTAAGTACTTAATATGTAATAATTTTGTATTAAAATTAATTGAAAATGTAGAGGATAATAAAGAATACTTCTACTAGATTGTGATGCTCACTGCTATGTCTTACTCATTTTCATGCCTCATGATTTGTGTCTTCACAAAACATTTGTATTTTGGTTGCATTTGTGACCAAATACTTGAATTGTTACAAGCTAAAAAGGGACAGCTATAGAATTTAATGTTTAATCATGTGTCCCTTCCAAATAAAGGCCAGGTGATGTCATGTCAGAAAGGTTTCAGTCAAATAATTTTTAAAAATGTGATAAGTGAATTAAGTTATCACACAGCACATGTTGGAATAGACATGGCAACCTGAAATGATCTGCCACTGTATCAGTCAGTACTGTATTATATTTACAGAACTTAATTTCAGCAAAACTTTATCTGCTAAGTTAAATTAATATTTTAAAGTCTTGATTTTGTGATTATTATTTTACTTCATTTATAAATGTATTTTGGTTTTATAATTACATATGCAGGAGGCATGTATACTCAGTGTTATATTTGTAAAACATCATTATATAAGTCAATATCACCAGTTTGGTAAAACTTTTTCTTTTAAGTGGATTTGTATCTTACTCAAGCAGGAGAAATACTGATACAGGCTAAAGAATATTATACAGGTCAGAGGCAAAAGAAATCAATGTCAGATGCCAATTTAGATTATGACTGTATCTGGAATGTATCATAATAATGATTTTTAATTCATTAGGGCAACTAGTCTTTTGTCAAATAATCTAGAATTAATTTTGTCTAGGTCTTGAATCAGTATGTGTATTTATTTATTGGTTGTTACTTAAATATGCTGATTTTTTAGGTTTATTTATTTTTTTTAATAATCTCTACATCCAACACAGGGCTCAAACTCATGACCCCAAGATCAAGAGTTGCATGCTCTCAATATTCTAATTTAAGGAGTGATTTTTAACTTTTTCCTGGAAGATGGGTTTAGTACTGTATTCCTTTAGCTAATCCCCCAGATATCTTCATATGGTCCTGAATGACAACACATCACTTTATATCCTGTACAATTATTGTGTAAAATGTTTGATATATTTATATGAAGATTTTGTATTCAAATGGCATGGTACTTCAGTTATTTTTTTCAAAATAGATGCCCATTTATGCTTTTATTTATAATTTATTTTTTTAAATTTTCATATATTCCCAGTAGGTCAGAATATCATTTCATATGTTTGTTATCACTTGTTTTACTTAAAAATAAGGTTTAGTCAAAAAAGAAATTAAAAACACTTGTTTCCTTAGTTGTTTACAAACCTTGTAGCACTCTATAGTTACTACTTTTTTCCTTACACAATTGTTTCTTTAGATGTTTCTAAAAATCTAAAAAACCTCTTACTGTATATTTTATGATAATTGTTATTTTTAAAAACTTAATAAAAATTCATCACAGAATATCATATTGTGGTTTACATAGAACCCCGTTTGATTTTTAGAAGCATGCTTTTATTCAGCCGAAAGATATATAATAAAAACTGTTTGATCAGTGAAGAAAACATTTTTCAATGTAGTTTGACCTTAATTTTATGAAAAAATAAGTTATTTTTCTAATTTTATGGTAATATTTAGGTTAATAAAAGACAAACAATTGCAATTCAATTGCCAGACTACTATAAACATATTTTCATATTCATCATTACTTTTAACTTACTATTCTTGTTGCAAAAGATACCTTGTCTTTTAGAGAATGCAGTGGTATTATTTACATTAATTCATGTGGCTTGTTTGGGGAAAAAAAATGCTATAACTCCTTTACTTAATGGGATTCTTCCCCTGTGGCAGTGCAAACGGCTAGAGCAGGAGCTTCATCATCTGAAAGAGCAGAACCAGACTTCAGCAAACAACATGAGACATCTGACTGCTGAAAACAATCAAGAACGTGCTCTGAAGGTAAATCTCCATTCCTTCTTACAGGCAAATTAAGGTTGTAAGCCCTTGGTGCCAGCTTTCTGTGCTGCATATATCAGTTGTGTACATTTAAGCAGAAGTGAGCTGTGGTGTTTGCCGACAACCCCTTCTTTAAACACAGATACAGCACCCTTCTGTTACGGTATTATTTTATTTCGTGTATGTGTACATGAAAACAACGTATTTTCTGAATTTTGCGTGGTGGTATATTAATACTTTGGGTATGTGTTCATTCTGTTTCTGATTTTATGGTATACTGTTATCTTTTGTAGTTAGTAAAAAGTGGCACACTAAAAGGGAAAAAAATTAAACCATGAGCCTTTTCGTCACATCAATATTTATTACACTAATCTTGTGATATTATTAACCCACAGAACTGGCACTCCCTGAAGGGTATGTGAATATGTTTGCGAATTGAAATAGTTCTTAAAATGTTACTTATTACAAGAAAAGAGAAAATATAGTCTACCGGAACTTGAAACAAGTAAAGTGTATGTTTCATGACAAGAAGTTCTTTTTCATTGTAATAGAGATCCAATAATCACGAAAAAGGACGTCACTTTGATTCTATCTACTACTTACATATTTTTTCTTATGGTACTTAGGACTTTCCATTCTCCTTCTTTGTCTTTGTCTCAATTCCTAGCATAGCACCTGTGACATAGTACTAGTTCCTGCCCTCAAGGTGCTTACTTTCTCATTAACTGGTTAAAAATAAAAAGAAAACCATATCCCCAGGAAACAGAAAATTGTGATTGTGTAGTAAGAAAAAGTGTGCTATCAAGAATATTGTATTGTACTTTGTTGTCTTAAATTCATTTTTGCTACAAATTACAGGAGAATATTATGGCATTAGCAGTGTAACTCACTAAACCAGAATTATCTACCAAAATTGAGAAAAATGGTGACATTTTGAAGTGGAAAATGTTTCATCTATCCAAAAAGTGTGAAGTTTGGTTGAAGTCAGATTTTTCTACAAATGTGTTGAGCTTCATTTTGAAATTTTCAGAGCATAGTTAGGAATTTGTGATAACTTTGTTGTCATTGTTTAATGCACATTCTCTTCTTTTCTCTCAAATTTATAGACTAGAACAATAAATTGGAAAGAAAAGAAATGTAGATTCTTGATCACTTTTTAATTACCCCTCCTTGGGGTAACTTGCCATATGATTAAAATTTAGTATAATAATTTTTTCAAATGTATACTTGCAAATCGATAGTAACTTTGTTTTAAAGGCAGCTTCCATTATATATGCCAATTTATTATCGGCATCAGGGGACAGATTTCATGTGCTATATGTGACATGGCTATTTCCATATAAAACAGACCTAGAATTAAATTCTAGTTTGTTAAGTACATAATAATACCACAGTCCTTATTCTGGCTTTCTTTGTTGTCTATTTGTGTTAAACTGAATTAAATGGCACCTGCTATTTATGGAGAGAAAGAAATGCACATTTCTAAGAGGTTATTAAAATTAGAAGGTTACATGTAGACCAAAAAAACCAGGAAGTTCAAAACCAAACAAAACAAAATCCCTATAAAATCGAAATCTCTATAAACTATAGACTATGTAAAACAATATATAAACAAAGCTACATTTTTACTCCTGACAAATATACTATGTTAAAATCTTTTCTAGTTTCTCACCTTTTTCTGCATAAGTGTCAGATTTTTCTGTTGTCTTTTAATCCTTCATAACTTCATCCATTCACTAACCAACTTAACTTTTTTGTAGAGTAAGGATGGGAGGAAGAATTTTTAAAAACTCATCAATTTAATCTTTTTAAAGCTCCAGTGTTCATTTTCACTCTTTTAAAAATGTCTGTCTTGTATAAGACTGGCTTCGAATCACTTTTTAGTTATTTTATGCTATCCTTCCTCACGAGAAACCTTAAATTTATTATATATTTATATCTGCTTTATTCTGAATCATTTTTTAAAAATTATTCTTACCTTCCAGGGATGATGTTCTTTCTTTATTTGGTGTTTTGGTTACTGCACACTGTGTCTTCAAGTTGCCATATAAGTTATGAATAATAAGTATATTACCAAGCTATCTAATGAATCATCTTTTCGTCTCCTTTCTCAGCAGTATACCTGTCTTTTACAGTGCACCTACAAGTATCATTTTTTTGTTAACTCATTCAATATTTAGTTAGCATCTAAATAAGCTTTAGGAAGAAATTTTAAAAAGAGTCAATGTCTCTAGGAGCTTTCAGTCAGTCAATAATACTTCTAGTATTTTATCATAAATAGTACTATTATTGATAATCAGTAAAAGGTAAATTTGACTAGGATAAGAGCTGAAAAATTAATGCTTTATTTAATTGTGTAATGTTGAAATTCATAAAGGAAACAGTACTAGAGATATGTTTGGGAAAAATCCAAGTTAATGATCATACATTGTATAGAACTTTCCAATTAATTATGGCAAATACATGATGATCATACAAGGAAATACTTTTTAATATTACAGTGCTGTTCAAATAATAAGTCTTTGTTTATTCTAATAACCTGGAAATCCTAAATTATTTTTTATGGTAGAGCATAAAATCGGATTTTTGGTGATCATATAAGCATTATTTTTGAAGTAGCATGGAATTATACTAGCTAAATTTGCTAGCATGGCATTTTTCCCCCTACTTTTATAATGTTTGCAGTTTTCCCTAATAACAAGTAAAACACAGTGGTACCTATAGGATGAAGGGCTAAATTTATACTGATACTAGTCTATACCTTGAGAGTTACCTTAAAAAAAAAAAAGAGAGCTTATCATCTCATTTAAAATAAATTTTAGGGCGCCTGGGTGGCTCAGTTGGTTAAGCGACTGCCTTCGGCTCAGGTCATGATCCTGGAGTCCCGGGATCGAGTCCCGCATCAGGCTCCCTGCTCGGCGGGGAGTCTGCTTCTCCCTCTGACCCTCCTCCCTCTCATGCTCTCTGTCTCTCATTCTCTCTCTCTCAAATAAATAAATAAAAAAAAAATCTTTAAAAAAATAAAAAAAATAAAAAAAAAAAATAAATTTTACCTGTTTATGTTAAGAAATTGGTTTCTTGAAGAACGCAGTTTGGGACATTTAATGTTTTTAAATGAGTTTACATTAACCATAAATATGCAGACATCAGACTTAAGAAATTTCATATATACTGCCTTTTTTCCCTCTTCCATTTTATTTATCGTCTTTATCATACATCTTTAACTTTCTACAGTTGAGCTTCTCCACTGTAATTCCATTGAAAGCCCTTCATTCTTAGATTATAATTGACCTCTGATGATTAAACTTGTGAAACTTATTCTCTATCCTACTCAGTATCCCAGTCAATGTAACTAGAATACATTTCCATTTTGTTGGCCCTGCCCTTTTGAAAACTTTCCTATAGTTCTCTATTGCTATATCCTCATCATTTTTTTTCTTTGATTGCTATTCTTTAGCTGGTGCCTCCTTTTCTACCTATTCCCAAGTTATGTGATTAGTCCCTTATTATTCTTTAAAAAAAAAAAAACTTTTTTAGAGCAGTTGTAGATTCACCACAGCAGAATTGAGCAGAGAGTGCAGAGTTCCCACATACCTCCTGCCTTCACACATGTACAGGCCCCCAGTGCCCAACCAGAGTGGTATATTTGTTACAGTTCACGAATCTATATCAGTGTAACCCACAGTCCATAGTTCACATTAATCTATGCATTCTGACAAATGCACATGACATATCTACCATTGTAGTATCATACAGAAGAGTTTCACTCTAAAAATCCTCTGTGTTCTACCTCTTTATTTTTCTCTCCTCCTAATACCTGCTAGCCATTAATCTTTTTACTGTTTCCATAGTTTTGCCTTTTCCAGAATGTCATATAGTTGGAATCATACAGTATGTATTCATTTAAACTTTCACCATACCGTTTGATGGCTGTGTAGCTCATTTGTTTTAATGTTTATTATTCCATTTTCTGGGTGTACACAGTTTATTTATCTATTCACCTACTGAATAGGTGCTTGGTTGCTTCCAGATTTTGGCAGTTACGAATAAAGTTGCTGTGAACATCCATTTGCAGAATTTTTTGGACATATATTTTTCAACTCATTTAGATAGATACCAAGGACTGCAGTTTGCTGGATTGTATGATAAGAATATTCTTGTAAGAAACTACCAAACTGTCTTCCAAAGTAGCTGTGACATTTTTCATTCCTTCCAGTAATGAATGAGTTTTTGTTGTTTCACTTTCTTGTCAGCATTGGGAGTTTCTTTTATTGTAGCCTTGTTTGTTCTAATTTCATCCATTCCTACAATATCACCTATTATTTATGTCCTAATGACTACCTCTTCTGCCCTTCCACTTAGATATCTTAATGTTTCCTTAACCTCAACAAGTTTGAAAACAAATCACTAATTTGACTCCCTAAGCCTTTTCTCCCTGGAAAGAAGTCAGGACCTGAGACTAACACTATTGACTGTATAACTTAACATTTATTCCCAATCATATTCTCCTTTGTTTGTCTTTACTATAAAAGCAGGAGAAGTTAAACACTTTCTTAGCCTTTCTTTTTGCCAGTGTGACATAAGACGAATTCTACAGCACGGGAGAGAGAAGTTGGAGAGTCTCTGGAAAAGTTTTTGTTTCCCTCACATAGGACGGATGTAGCAGGCACCATTCCTTTCTTTCTTATTACCTTGAACACTTCCTTGCTGCCTGGAAGTGCAGCAGCCATTTTATAGCCATGAGGAAAACACCCGAGAGAAACTGGCCATTAACATCAATTAAGCCCCTTAGCCTATGAGCTACTTTGAGAACATTAAGCACCCATACCCTGATTTCTTTTTCTGGTGATAGACATACCCTATATTTTAAATTGCTCCTAATAGTTTTCCATTATTTACTTCCAAATTGATCAGTTAATATCTATTAATCAATGATACTACCATGCTCCTTAGACATGTAGGCTAATATAGTTGACATAATTTTCATATTCTTTTTTTAAGCTGTCATCCACCATAAAGCAGTGGGACATCCAGTATTGTCAATTCTGTAACAGTGATTTCTCGCCCATTTTCCCTCCTATTCTTATTATCTTACCTCTACCCTATGTCAGGTTCATGATCTAGACAATAATATTACAGACATACCTCATTTTATTGTGCTTTACTTTATCGCACTTCACAGATCATGCATTTTCTGCAAATTGAAGGTTTGTGGCAACCGGATGCCAAGCAAGTCTATTGGAGCCATTTTTTTTCAACAGTGTTTGCTCACTTTGTGTTTTGGTAACTCTTGTGCAATATTTCAGATTTTTTCATTAGCGTTAATTTTGTTATGGTGATTTGTGATCAGTGATTACAACTCACTGAAAGCTCAGATGATGGTTATCATTTTTTAACAATATTTTTTATTATGTTAATCACCATACATTATGTCATTAGTTTTTGATGTAGTGTTCCATGAAAAATAAAGTATTTTTTAATTAAGGTATGTACATTTTGTCTTTTTAGACATGATGCTATTGCACAGTTAATAGAATATAGTATAGTGTAAACATCTTTTATATGCACTGGGAAATAAATTCATTTGAGTTGCTCTGTTGCAATATTCGCTTTATTGCAGAGGTCTAGAAGCAAACCCATAATATTTCTGAAGTATGACTGTACCCTCCTAACTAACTCTTCTGTCCTCAGTTTCTCACCTCTGTAACCAGTCATCACTTTCATTTGCAATCATTCTAAAACACAAGTGACACTTTGCTACTCAAAAACTTTCACTGTCTTGCATTTTCAACAGTATGAGAAAATAGAGATATCCTGAATGACCCTTCTGATTTAAAAAAGAAATGAAAAAGGATGGCTAAAATTTATAATTTAAGTTTATTTTACAACAACATTATAGAGAAGGCAGAAAGATAAGGAATTTACAAAGGCCTAAAACAAAGTAGAAATGCGGGCGGGAGGCAGGGGAGGGGAACTTGAGAAGTAAGTGATTGCCTGAAGTTGTCTTTCACCCTGAGAGCATTTGTCAAACCTTGGTGAATTTTCCATTTTAATGGTTTCAAGGGCAAGACAAACAAGAGATAGAGCCTGGAGCCTGTTTAAGCCAGAGAGTGTAATGAGATATCCTCTCTTGAAGCTGGTATCATAATGGCCACACCATTAGTGTTTAGGTGAACAAGAGTCGAGCCCTTCCTACAAAATAAGGTAACAAAGGAATTTGACTTTCTTGACTGTGGAGGGAGTGAAATCGCTGAGAATTCATCTTCCTTGTCCAGCTTTCAGGCAGGCAGGTTTAGAACCACACAGGTTGCCTGAATTCTTGCTATTTGTATAGTTCTAAAAGCTGAGGATTTAATTGAAGTAGTCCTACCCTGGAGGGGCCCATAGACAACAAACCAAAGCAAATTACTTTCCAGTTAGCCTCTAATATTTCTTGTAGATAAAATTTCAAAGACCCAGAGCTATCAAAAAACACATAAGAGAAAAAAGCACTTCTAACGAAAGTTAGTGAAAACATAAGGCAGCAGAATCATATACTTCAACAACAAATAGTTTAGGTATTCTAATTATTAGTCACAGAATATAAGTGTTTAAGTAATATCTTTACAAATAGATGCTTGAAAATAAGAGCAAGGAAAATGACCAAAATGATCAAGTAAATTTGGGAAAACTAAAGAGATTGAATTTACAGAAATTAATAAAATAATTAAAATTAAACAGCACATAGGTTTAACAACAGATTACATACAATGTAAGAAACTATTAGTGAACTGGTAGATCTGAACCAAGTATGGAAATGGAAGCCAGAAAGACGAAGAAATGAAAAATATAAATAGATGTTGACACAAAAGATAGAGTGAAAAGATCTAAAATAAATCATTTAGAATTCTAGAGTCGATAATATAGGGAAAGGAAAAAGGCAAGATACAAAGAAATCATGACTGAGCATCTTCCAGAATTGTCAAATGACAAAAGCCTTAGATCGAGGGATACCAAATGAATTCTAAGTATGGCAAAGTAGAAGAAACTGCAGAACATTGAAGTTAAAGCTGTTAAAAACAGCCATTAGAAAAGCCATATTCAACAAAGGAATAGCATTTAGACTCACTGACTTCTCAATAGTAATAATGGAATAATTTCTTAAATATCCTGAAAGCAACAATGGGAATAATTCCTTAAATATGCAGAGAGAAAGTAACTGTCAAGAGTAAGAGTGAAATAATGGTCAGATAAATAAAAAACTTCAGTTGCTTTCTATTATGTGTAGAGTATAATCCAAACCTCCTAATTTAAGACTTAAGAATTTAAGACTCCACACTACAATTTTAGCCTGTTTTTTTTTTAATTTTCCTTCTTCTGTCTTTTACTTTTTTTTTTTTTTTTTTACTATTTCTCTCTTTGTAGTCTTGATAAACCCTAACCATCCCCCACTACTTCCTAAATATGTCATATTCTTTCATTTCCTCTGGTCTTTACTTCTGTTATGACTTAATTAATTCTGTATCTAGTATCAGTTGATTGCTTACGTGTCATCTCTAAATCAAAAACTTCTTGAACATAAGGGATCGTAGCCTTTTCAGGTTGCTGTTCTCTTGGAATTTAGCACATTGTTGAACTCATTACGTAATCACTAAGTATTTGAAATCAGAAATTAGTTTTAATCTATCCTGGTTGAAGTCAACATATTTATTATTTACTAAGTTCAAGACATGGAGGATATGGAATTATTCCAGAATAATGTCTTCATAGTCACTAACTGGGCCCAATTAAAACTCTCTAGAAAGATTTCTGTCTTGTGCTAAAGTGTCTTCACTCATGAATTGAACAATGCAGTGTCAGGAATTCTAGTTTTTCACTATTGGCTTAAAAATATCGATAGAATGGATTTTTGTTTATGCATTTTTTTTTTCCTTTGCTATTTAGAGTTCACTGCAGGATAAGCTCTTTTAAGAGAATGAGTAAATAGCAAGCACTATTAATTACATTTGATAGTAAATAATAATATAATTTCTTATGATGAAGTCATATATTGAGATGAGTTATTAGTCATTCGCTTATATTGGCCATGTAAATGGACTGTCTTTGACATGCCCAGATATCACCTTTCTACTGTTTGTGGAGTATGGTTTTAGATTATTTTCTAGTGGATAACTGCAGTAATAGATCTTAAATTTAAAATCCTGAATTTCTCCCTTTACTAGCTATATAGCATTGGGGAAATCTGAGCATTGGCTCCTACATTTGTAAGATAATGAGAGCAAATATATTGTACAATTGAGAAAATGTTGGACAATCTATAAAGTAGGACACATTATTCCATATGGTGTGGTAGTAGAAAGAACATTTGTGTAGGTGTCAGACACCTGTTTTCTTGTCTGCTGTACCACGAACAAACTATATGATCTTGTCAAATTATTTTATATCTTTAAAACGAGGAAGTTTAAAAACATTTGGAGTCATTTAAATTAGAAAATGTGATTTTATAAATTTGTGGTGTTATATCATAGATATATATTTATGAGATGATGAATTCAGGCCCACATACATTCTGCATTAAGGGAAGAGCTGTCCATTTTAAGCTAGTATGGTCTTAGGTAGGATGACCATATAATTTATCTTTAAACGAAGACTTTTTTTTTTAGAACAAAAGAAATACGATTGAAAATTATACCAGGACAAAGGGCTGTTCCTATGCATAACAGCTGAAAACCAGCTCTGACTGGATCTCCTACAAGTACACATAGTAGCCACTGAATAAGTATCTCTTAAGTGAATTAATACCACACATGCAACTTAGTATCTGGCTTTCCCTACTTAACACTTCATAGGCATTTTCCAGTACACTTACTCTATAAATATCAACCTAATGCTAATGTACTACATAATTTGCAATGCACAGATGCATCATAATTTTAACTCTTCTCTTAATGTTGAATATTTAGGTTGTTTGTAGCTTTGCATTCTTATGAACACCACTGTGAAAAATATTTTTGTATATTTTAAATATTTTGTGTATTTTAATATTTAACCATATTTAGCAAATAAAAATTAGATTATTTTTCAGATTTTTATTTTTAGTAAAACAAATAGTTTTAAAAGCCAGATGATTATGGGGGCACCTGGGTAGCTCAGTCACTTAAGTGTCTGATTCTTAATTTCAGTTCAGGTCATGATCTCAGAGTTGTGAGATCTAGCCCTATGTTGGGCTCTGTGCTGGGCAGGGAGCCTGCTTAAGATTCTCTCTCTCCTCCCTCTGCCCTTCTACCCCTCCTTAAAAAAAAAAAGCCAAATGATTCTATAAGGGTTCTAATAAAAAATACGGCAGCCTCTCATCGTACCTCTCCTGATTTCTGCTCCACAGGAAAAAAATCATTTTGAACTCTTTCAGCCATTTATTCTGTATCTATACTATATTTCTAAGTGAAAAGCTTATAGTTTTTTTTCATTTTTTGTTATTATTAATTGACTCCCTCCTATGAAGATGAAGATTTAGCTTTCTGTTAGATTAGTGCTTAGTATTTACATTATTATAATATTCATAACTGACCATATAGTATTCTTCAGACATCTCAGCAAGAATTATATTTTATGTCATGACCCAGATAATATACAACATACAAATATAAAACTAAACCACAATAAAACGTAAGGAAATAATACATACTCTATTGACATATTTGTATTCAGACATTTTAAATTCTCTTTAATTTTTTTTGAAACCTAATGCTGGTTGTGACCCTCTAACTGGGTGACAATTCTCCCATGGGTTTTTTTGTGTTCCTCCTAAGCAGAGGCACAATTGACCTTTGTTCTGAAATATGTTCTGGAGGATATTTGCTTAGCAAACAGTCTTGGAGGATAGAGATGGTGTCTCCCTCTGTAGCAGAAGGCAGATTTCTTTACTGTCCAATATAATAAAAACAAAGTCTCCCCCTCTGAAGCAGAGGCCATGTAAGTTTGCTTGTAGTATATTATAAAAGATCTGGCTTCCCTGAGTTTGGATTTCTTTAGCTGTAATTCAGTCCCACTGTGTGTGCAGTATCCAACTGTTCCCTTCCACATTGCCCCCATGGGGATTGGGGAGCAAAGACCAGCAATACAAACATGAAGTTTAGGTGTTTGTGCCATGTCTGAGTAAAGTTCTTTGGGATGCAGAATTCTTGTCTTCTGCCAGTATGCATGAAACTGGCAGGCTAATTTGTTAGCCTACAAGTAGGATGAAATATTTTCATCCTTCACACCTTTCACAGTTCCTTTCTTTTTCAATATTTTGTTTTCCTCAGAATTATAGTCTAGATTTCTTTGTTTGTATACTGTGTATCACTAATACATCCAAACACTCTCTACTAGATATAAATATCTTGTTAATACATTCAAATATTTCAGGTGACCTAGAACTATTACTCTTTTTTTTTTTTTTTAAGGATCTGAACTGATTGTCCTATAGGACATTACTGGTCTTAGAACCTACCTTCAATGTAATTCTGTGGCTTCCTTTAGTTTCTCCTATGTTGGATCACCTGTTTCCTGTATCTCATTTTTCTCCTTCTTGACTTAACTCTTTTCTTTGTTGGAGCATACTTTCTAATAGTTTCCTGGGAAAGTATACATGTGAGTTAAATTTTTAAGGACTGTATGGTATTTCTTCAAGATAGATTTCTAGAAGCAGAGTACTTGAATAACAGGATGAACATTTACATTCAGATCCCTAGACTCACTTTCAGGGTTACCAAAGCAGAATACTTGACAAAAGACCCAAAAAGCTTGTTCTTTAATTTTATTATTTTCAAAACTTCTAAAAATTGAATTTCCCTTTTAAAATGTATACATCCATTAAAACCAAAATGAAATACCATGTCATACCTATTAGAATGGCTAAACAACAACAAAAAAGTACTCAAAATAACAAATGTTTATGAGATGTGCAGAAGCAATCTCTCCTACACTACTGGTAGAAATGTAAAATGATACAGCTGCTTTGGGAAACAGTTTACCAGTTTCTTATAGAAATATATTTAACAGGGGTGGCTCAGTTGGTTAAGCATCTGCCTTCAGCTCAGATCATGATCCAAGGTCCTGGGATCAAGCCCTGTGTCAGGCTCCCTGCTCAGCAGGGAGTCTGCTTCTCCCTCTTCCTCTGCTCCTCCTCCCCACTTGTGCACACACACTCTCTCTCAAATAAATAAATAAAAATCTTTAAAAAAAGAAGAAGAAATATATTTAACACATAACCCAGCTATTGCACTCCTGAGTCTTACCCTAGAGAAATGAAAATTTATATTCACAGAAATGATGTACAGAAATGTTCATAGCAGCTTTATTTGTAATTGGCCAAAACTAGAAAGAGGGTAGATATTCTTTAATAGGTCAGTGGATCAACATCCACACAATCAACTATGATTCATCAATAAAAAGGAACAACTTACTGATACATGCAGCACCTTTGATGGTTTTCATTACGTTGAATAAGAAAAGCCAATATCAAAGGGTTAATCCATATGATCCCAATTATATAATAGTCCCAAAGTGACAAAATCATTATGATGAAGAACAGATCAGTAGTTTCTTGGAGTTAGGTGGAAGAGCTTGAGTATGACTATTAAAGTCTAACAGGGAGTTTCTCTGTAGCGTAGTGTTGAAACAACTCTGTAGTCAGATTTTATAATATTAAAATTCATAGAATTACATACCAGGAAGGGAAGCTGGGAGGGAAGATGTAAAAACGGATGAAATCCATATAAGGTCTATATCTGAGTTAATAGTATTGTATCAATGTCAATTTCCTGGTTTTGACAATATACTATGGTACATACATGATATTATCACTGGGAGAAGTTAAATGAAGGCTATGCAGGAACTCTATACCCTCTTCAAGTTCTTGTGGGTCTTGCATTATTGCAAAATAGGAAGTTAATTAAGTTATACATGCTCACCATAGCCAGTGAAATAAATGCTAAGATATATAAAGAGAACTTTAATAATATCCCGTTTGCCCCATCACAGTTTCTAGACCTGCCAAATTAATCTTGACAGGAATTACAATAGTGGATATCCTTGTCTTCTACCCGATTTTAGAGATATGTCTATCAGATTTTTTGCCCATTTTTGAATTGGATTGTCATCTTTTCATTGTTGAGTTAGAAGATTCCTTTATATATTTTGGATATAAGCCCCTTGTCGGATATATGATTTGCAAATAGTTTTCCCATTCTGTGGGTTGTCTTTTCACTTTTTTAATGGTGTTCTTTAACAAACAAAAGCTTTTAATTTTGATTAAATTCAGTTTATCTCTTTCTTTCTTTTAGTTGCTAGTGCTTTTGGTTCTGATCCAAGAAGGCTTCACCTAACTCAAAATCACAAAGATTTACATCTGTGTTTTCTTCTAGGGGTTTTATAGTTTGAGCTCTAACATTTACATCTATGACCAATTTTGAGTTAATTTGGAGATCTTATATAAGTTAGGGTTCAAATGCTTTCTTTTACATGTGGATATCCAGTTGGCTCTGTATCATTTGCTGAAAGAAAAAAAAAAAAACACCTGATTCTTTCCCTATTGGATTGTCTTGACACCCTCCTCAAAAGTCATTTGACCATATATATGAGAGTTTAGTTCTGGACTCTAAATTCCCACTTTTTGTTTTTAAAGATTGTTCTGGCTGTGTCAGTTTTGATACTAATGTTACTAGCTTAATGAATGGCATAATTTCTACTTTTAACTATGGTCTTGACAAGTTTGAATTGAATTGGAATTGTTATGTACCACTGGAAGCCAGTGATTCCAGGCCTTTTTTTTTTCTTCTCTATATTGTTATTAATGTATTTTAAATAAAAGTAGAGTAACTTACCAATATGTCAGTTGGTGCATAAGTGACATAGTGAGAAATATAGTGGCAGGAAATTAGTTTGAGAAGAGAGAGAATTATACCAGATCTTATACAAGTTGTAGTTCAAATTATTGAAGTGTATGGGAATACTCAGAGGTCAGATTTAGAAGAAGTGAGATAAATGGAACAATAGTGATTTCCAACATTTGACTCTTGGTACACAGAAATAAGTGGTTCACAGAGGAGACCGAGAAGAAATAGATAAGAAGATGACCAAGAGATTGTGTTATGACAGAATTCAGAATAGAATAAAACTCCATGAAGGGAGTGGTTCACAGTGTCAAATGCTACAGAGAAATCAGATAAGATCAAAGTGTCCATTTGATTTGGCAATTAGGAGGACAGTGGTAGCTTTGTCATTGCAGTTTCAGTTCAGTGGTTATGGTGGTGGTCTTGAATCTAGTAAACTGCTGAGTAAATGGAAAGTTTAAAAGTGGAAAAAATATAAATTATTTTTTGAGGAGCTTATTTATGAAGTAAAAGTGCAAGGGTTAGAATGTAATGTGAATGGAGCATTGAGGATGATTTATTTTAAAGAATGGAAATTATCGCAAACATTTTCTCAGTCATTCTCCTTGTATAAGAAGTCTGATATGTGGCTGTCTAACCTAAAGCTAGCTAGAGGCAACCTGTATGTCCTGGTTCAAAAAGATTGCTAAGTCAGATAACAATTTAATAAACTGGACTTGGGAAACTGAGAGGGAACGGGCCAGTCAGTTTTGAATGCTGAGCCAAATGATCCTGAGGTAGACTTAGGGCTAGGTAGCCTGCGATAGGCCATGTGCAATCTGAAGTTATGAAGTAGCCAGTTGGAAAAATCAGAGTCAGTGTATTAAAAAACACAAAACTCTGAGTAAAGGAAGTGGAGAGAAATTCTGCGCTGCTTCCTAACAGTATTCTGTTCCCATGCCAGACTTTGTTTTTCACACAATACATTTTTCCTTAAGAGAGTTCCTTTCCTTACAACACGCAAGACGGGCAGCTAGACCAGGTTTACAGTCTTTGCATACCAAATGGGGAATTGCCATGACAGCATTCATTACAAGCTCTCTGAAAGACACAGTTACGCCAAAGGGTGGGTCTGTGGATTCCAGCACCAGGTATAGCCAAATCATCAAAGCCTGTGTAAGTTCATCAAGACACAATAAAAACTGATGAGGTTCAGATGAAATAACTGTGAACCATAACCTCTTACATAGAAGGAATACTGAATTTCTTTGGGAAACTGTACCATTATCAGTGGAGATTATCAGTGGCAAACCACAAAAGCAATATTTGTGAATTCTTACATTTAATTGCTCTTAACATTGGATGCCAGTGTTTTTCTGATTTTGAATTTAATAATATTATTTTAGGAATGTGAGATTTTATTTGATACATAGTTATAGAAATATAAAATTACATTGCATGCTCTCCTGTCTTACACATTTTGTAATATGCCAAAAAAAAAATGAAAATGAATGCTTGAATGATGACATAAACTTTCAGTAGGGGACTGAATATTAAGCACACCAGGCAGATTTATCCTTATGTGAGCTAGCTTTAGATAGATCTTGGAATCTTTTTAAATCTTTGTATCTCCTTGTCTTTGGAACTGGCATTTCCTTTGACTGAAATGCCCTACATCACCTATTGCCCTACCTCCTTTGTCCAGATAGTATCTACTCATCCTATCTTCAGTTTGGCCACAGTCCTCTTGTCTATCACCAAACCAGAGAGTTATTTGGATGGTAGGATGAAATTGCTTTAATATCAAAATAAGCACTGATTTGAAAAGAAATGGAATATGTAAGAAACTCAGTGCTCCCAGGATTTCCTCCTGGCCTTTCCTATCTGTGTCACATGAACAGTACCTTTAGTCCTACTTTCTGCTTTGCCTTCTGCTCTCACCTCAATATCTCCTCCCCTTTTTTCCTGGCCTATTGAGTTTTGCTATTACAGTGGGCCAAGACATAGAAGAGAAGTTATTCATGATACATTGTTGGAATCAATACCCTGGGTAGCTTTAAAAGCAATAAAGGTCCACTTGACTGGTTGTTAGGTAATGAGTATAGGTTAGCCGTTCTCGACAGAGGCATGTATTAGAGTCATCAAAAGAATGTTAACAAAATAATAAATCTGGGCCTAACCCAAAGCGTTCTGAATTGGAAAATCTTACACTGAATTTGTAAACTTGCTGACATAGATAGACTTGGTGTTTGGAAATAAAATAGGTACAAAATATTTCCCCATCTTCTTTTTAGGCCTTTGGATTTTTTGTTTCTGAAAATGATATATTTGTTTTCTACCCACTGTGCTTTTGATTTTAGTTCTGTTTCATTTTTTTACTTGATTTCAGTACTGACTTGATGTTAGTATTTTGGTGGCATTTTCAGTTTTATGTCTTTTTAAAGTGCTTTCTTGGTATTTTAGGGGTAAGCTAGATGAAGCTACATAAGGAATGCTGGCCAAATGAAAGTGTCCTTCTTCATTTTTAGTGTTTCCAGTAGCCAGATTCTACACAAGTTTGTACCTTATAGTGACTTGGAATAATTTGGATATGTTAAATTCTCTTGTGAATTGAAGTATACTAAAACTTTGAAAAATATAGTGCAAAAATCCAGATGGTTATTTAAAATACTATGAAA
Source organism: Neomonachus schauinslandi (assembly GCF_002201575.2). Lineage (NCBI taxonomy): Eukaryota > Metazoa > Chordata > Mammalia > Carnivora > Phocidae > Neomonachus > Neomonachus schauinslandi. The sequence continues at coordinate 58,728,452 of NC_058411.1, read as the reverse complement.
TTTGTTTTGATTGATTTTTTAAAATTACATGTTCTTTCCAGGCTAAAAATTTATATTTAAAAAACAAACTTTAGATTATCAATTACAGTTAATGTACTTTGGCTACCAAGTAAAAGTGTTTCTGATTTGAGCCATGATGATGGAAAGCAGTTAAATACTTCATTACAGATTACATAAAATTCTCGGGTAAAATTAACTACATTAAACAATGTAGTTTCCTGTACCAAGCAAATCCTTGTTCTACTAGCATACTTGACATGAGTGTTTTTCTAGACACATAGTTTTTAGTAATGCATCTGTAGAACTTGAGCATGTACACTTTATTAAAGAAAATGAATATTTGCAAATTGACATAGCTGTAGTTTGCCTTCTATACCAGAATGACTTTATTGTGTTGTTCAGTGTTGGTTAGTTTTTCTGTTATGTTGATGCATTAAAACAGATATTAAATTTTATCATTAATTCAGTGCCTGGTCTCTCATCAAATCCCCTTAATTACAAATTGACTCCAAGGATTAGACAGCATGGATTTTAATTTTAACGGAAACAAAAAAAAAAGCATCTTGAAAAATCACTCTTGCCTAGTGACTCATAGACACATTTAAAAGATTCTATAATTTATTGCTTAGTATTTAAAATGCAATACGAGAAGCATATCACTAGTATTTTTATTATCTCACAGTCATATTAAATATATATTTTAGAATATATTTCATAGTCTTGAAAAAACGCTGAGTACAGCTTTAGGAGTTTTGATAACTTGTAACCTTTTCTTTAGAAAATGTTAAGTTTGAACCTTGCACAATCATAACTGTATCCAAATGACATTTATATTATCTTGTATTTCTACTTCTTTAATTTCACAAAATCATACACTGTGGTTTTATATATTCCATGGAAGTGTTTACAATATAATCCAATATCCTATTTCCACTATTATATGTAGTTTGTGATTATTTAGTGAAGTCTTCACTTCCTTTTAATACTTGATATTTTAAGTTCAGAATCATTTTTGTACATATTACACTGAAGATATATAAGCATTGCTGTCGTTACTAAGAATGCCAGTTTTTAAAATTGAATTTATTACATAGATTATTCATTTTAAATACTAGAATGACTATTTGTTTTTACTAGAATAAGAGGATAATGAAATTCACTCATGATCACAGTGATCGAAAAGTACATTTGTCCACTATATTTTTGCCCCATTATATGGTGATCAGCTTTGAACTCTGAGATGCCTATCCAAAAATTCACTTAATATTCTGATTCCTGGAATCCAACTTGTGTTAGTCACTTATGATGGTTTTTATCTAGATCCATAAGTATTCAGGTAATCATTTTATTTTTAGGAAGACCAAATAAGAGTTACCAATAAACCCTAAGTATTCTGAGGTAAGCAATTTGTTTATTAATTAATTCTGTTGTGCTAATTACCTTCACATTTTAAAGATTATAAAATATGAGCAATAATGTTCTTTCTAGTTAAACAAATATCATATATCATATATTTTTTATTATGTTATGTTAATCACCATACATTACATCATTAGTTTTTGATGTAGTATTCCATGATTCATTGTTTGCGTATAACACCCAGTGCTCCATTCAGTATGTGCCCTCTTTATTTAATACCCATCACCAGGCTAACCCATCCCCCACCCCCTCCCCTCTCATATATCATATATTTTTGTAAATTTTATTTTTAAATGACATTCTTTTATGAGCTTTTGTTGCTGTTGCTGTTAAACTGGATTTTTATATGTTGAAAGATATTTGGTGTCCAAATGAGCTCAGCTCATCATGGCAGAGAAAAAAATAAATTGCCTAGAAACGGATTGTTTACGTAATATTAGATGGTAATATAAACCAACAAAAGCAAGGAAATTAACTTCTAAGGCTGACACACTGCCCTTTCCTAGCTCCTCTGTGCCTGTAGGTATCATATACGTGTGGTAATACCAAAGTACAGTGGACTCGGTTAGGAACTGTCAAACTTAATTCTAAATTTCCTTACTTCGTTGGTTTATGTCACAACTTAACATTATTATTTTGTCTCTTAATGCTATATAATGTCCTTCACATGTGAGATGAAGCAGTGCATGGGTGGATCTGAACAAGATGGAAAAATTTATTTGCTTTTCTGTCATTTACAGTTGATTGCCTCTGATTAGCAAGTGTCATGCAGCTCTAATATTAGTTTCTTTACATTTTGAATAAAGATAATACAAGAGAACATTATAAAATATCTGAAGAAATTTTTGAAAAAGTATAGATGCTGATTTTAAAAAAGTGTTATTTACTCTTAATTTTTACTCCCATTAATTTTTATCACTTTCTTATTATTAAAGGCAGACATTTCTCTTTATAAAAAACTTAGAGCAATGATAAACTCCTGGTGTTTTATTATGAATAGTCAAATACACAAGTATGACTTTATGGAACAGTTCTTATATGAACTGAACAAAGGATTTATATGTGGAATTCTGAGGATAGGACTAAACCTCCCAAAGTAATCTCCAAGATTAATTTGGGAACTCATAGGTACTTGGCCATTCTCTTAACAGCACCTGTTTCTTGATGCTTATGATAAAATGTAAATAATTCATTCACTTTGGTTTTTATATTCCCTAGTTAAGTAGTAGCTCATCAATTGTTAATGAATGTTATCCTTGCTTTGGGGGACTGTATTATACAACTGTAGGGACTAAATGATATTTTAGTATTAGAAAATTTATTCTATTTTTTAATATAAGTACCATGTCTGTAGCATTTTGGAAATCGTTTTGCTTTTTGTTTTTCTCTGTAAATGATTTCTACTCCTATTTAAGTATCCATTAAGACACAGTTTTCTGAGGCGCCGGGGTGGCTCAGTCGTTAGGCGTCTGCCTTCGGCTCAGGTCATGATCCCAGAGTCCTGGGATCTAGCCCCACATCAGGCTCCCTGCTCAGAGGGAAGCCTGCTTGCCCCTCTCCGACTCCCTCTGCTTGTGTTCCCTCTCTCGCTGTGTCTCTCTCTGTCAAATAAATAAAATCTTTAAAAAAAAAAAAAAAGACACAGTTTTCTAAGGGAGAATTACATATTTTCAAGCTTTGAATTTTTCTAAGTCTAAATCTTTTCTTGCATGGTCAGCAAAGGTATTTAACTACTTAAAAAAAAAAGATTCTTATTCATTTCTGATTTAGGTGTTAAACCTTAGAGGAACAGATCAGATACTTTCTGTGAAACGTATATATAGAATGAACTATCTAAATGTGGTCAAACACAAGATTTTACTCTCAGAAACTAAAGAAACTGCCATTAAACATGGTAGAAGAAGGGTTGTAAGGTTGGAGGTGGTGCTAATTCTTTAAGAAATTCTGTTTTCTATTTTGTGTAATTAATATTTAATTGGTTACACTTAAAAGTAGTGAAAAAAATATCTATTTGTTAGATATTTGTGAAACAATACTATAAGCTCTTACTTATTTTGAGGTGTTGAAAGGTGAAACATTTGGCATTTTCTTTTCGGACATTGCTTTAAAAAACAGAGGGCAGGAAAGAGGCGTTGCAACATCAGAGTTGAGGGTGTTTGTGGTTGTCCGTGACAGCAGCTCCAGTTTTAAAACACCTGTGTTTACTTTCCAGCTTTTCAGAATCTGCCTGAAAGTGGCCTAAGAATGGCACAGGCCTTCATGATGGCTGGGTTTGTTTTTTTTTTTTATAATACATGGAAAAACTAAACCGTGTACTTCACTTTTCTATTGCAAGCATTTACTTGTCTTATACATTTTATCTCTTTATGTACTCACATGTGTGCATTAGATAGTGCATGATTTATATAATCTATAGATTATAATGTAACAAAGGCACTTATTTGTATAGATTTTTCTTGTTGTTCACTAACTAGAAAAAGCTGGGGAAAAACGGGTAAGTTTTTCAACTTTGTACAAATGTATTTTCATTCATAATTTGAAGCCAGTGAAAAAATGAAAATTCAAATACTTTTTTGGAGAGAAATGAATTTGGCCTAACATAATTATTATATTATTTTGTTAATTTATTATCCACTAGTAGGTATTTCTCAATTTTTGTTTATATTTTTTGCTTTAGAGGGTTTAGTTTTTGAAACACTTTTTGTAAATCAACAAATGTGATTTCCTCTTTAGGTTATGTTATATCTTTAGTGATTTCAATATAGGTTGATATTTCAACTTACCTATCATTACTTAATGCTCAGTGTTTCCATATAGACGTGATTTTGAAGTAATCATTTAGTATATTTCTTATTATTTCATAGTATTCAAGTGACACCTACACATTATATAAACTTTATTCTCAGAATTGAGATATTCCTAGGTATGGCAGTTTAGTTTAATAAAATTTACTTTTTGCATATTTGTTTCAATTTTTTTTTTGTTTTCACACTTATTGTTTCTTACAGTAGATAGAAGCCAAATGTCATATATTCTGTGATGCATTTTTTTTTTTTTTTACAAATTCTTAATTATAGTAGCAGGACATTTCCATGAGATTATAGTTAATGTCAAGCCTGTTTGATATGTAAAAGGAATAATTTCATTTTTTGTTAAGAGATTGGTGTTATTTCTCCATATAACTAGTTATATTAACTATTTGTGTAGTTAAGTCCTTTGGAGAAGCCAGTGCTAATTTTGAATGTTCTCCCTAGGAAAACACACATACACAGAAATTTGCATATAATTTCAAGGAGTTTATTCCCCTCCCAAGCCCATCAATGTGCCCAGGTTAAAAACACCTATTCTAAGTCTTACTTTCTTTAGAAAGTGTTAATTCCTTAGGTAGTTGTTTAGATAGTTGTTAACCTGATAAATCACAGAGAATCATTGAGTCAAAATATTAAGTGCTTAGTACAAATTACCATGTTAGGAATTGAGTAACTTTATAAAGCAGTAATTGAGGGGCACCCGGGTGGCTCAGTTGGATAAGGGTCTGCCTTTGGCTCAGGTCATGATCCCAGCGTACTGGGATCAAGCCCCCACATTGGGCTTCCTGCTGAGCGGGAAGTCTGCTTCTCTCTCTCCCCCTGCCCCTGCTCCTGCTCTCTCTCTCTCTCTCTCACTCTCATGTACACGTGTTCTCTCTCTAATAAATAAATAATATCTAAAAAAAAACCAATAATTGATTTTTATCAGCTTTAAATATACATAGTATTTTAACAATATACATCATATAATGATTACACATGTCAGTGTCTTAATACCATCATCTCAGTGGATTTGAAATAAAATTGATGATTATCTCATTTTTCTAGATAGAAAGAATTCACTATATATCTATTGTATTATTGAAAGATAAAGTCAACTAATATTATTGCATAAAAGCTGTAAAAAATTATATTCAACTCAAAAACTGAATCATTTTTTTTAGTTTTATTTTACTATGTTATGTTAGTCACCATACATTACATCATTAGTTTTTTTTTCTATTTTTTCCCGTAGTTTTCGTTTTTCTTTTTTTAAAATTTTTTATTGTTATGTTAATCACCATACATTACATCAATAGTTTTTGATGTAGTGTTCCATGATTCATTGTTTGTGCATAACACCTAGTACTACTACATGCAGAACGTGCCCTCTTTAATCCCCATCACCAGGCTAACCCATCCTGCCACCACCCTCCTCTCTGGAACCCTCAGTTTGTTTTTTAGAGTCCATCATCTCTCATGGTTCGTCTCCCCCTCCGATTTCCCCCCCTTCATTCTTCCCCTCCTGCTATCTTCTTCTTCTTTTTTTCTTTCTTAACATATATTGCATTATTTTTTCCAGAGGTACAGATCTGTGATTCAACAGTCTTGCACAATTCACAGCGCTCCCCATAGCACATACCCTCCCCAATGTCTATCACCCAGCCACCCCATCCCTCCCACCCCCCCACTCCAGCAATCCTCAGTTTGTTTCCTGAGATTAAGAATTCCTCATATAAGTGAGGTCATATGATACATGTCTTTCTCTGATTGACTAATTTCGCTCAGCATAACACCCTCCAGTTCCATCCACGTCGTTGCAAATGGCAAGATCTCATTCCTTTTGATGGCTGTATAATATTCCATATATATATATACCACATCTTCTTTATCCATTCATCTGTCAATGGACATCTTGGCTCTTTCCACAGTTTGGCTATTGTGGACATTGCTGCTATAAACATCTGGGTGCACGTACCCCTTCAGGTCCCTACATTTGTATCTTTGGGGTAAATACCCAGTACTGCAATTGCTGGATCGTATGGTAGCTCTATTTTCAACTTTTTGAGGAACCTCCATACTGTTTTCCAGAGTGGCTGCACCAGCTTGTATTCCCACCAACAGTGTAGGAGGGTTCCCCTTTCTCCACATCCCCACCTGTCATTTCCTGACTTGTTAATTTTAGCCATTCTGACTGGTGTGAGGTGGTATTTCATTGAGGTTTTGATTTGGATTTCTCTGATGCCGAGCGATGTTGAGCACTTTTTCATGTGTCTGTTGGCCATTTTTGCATGTCTTCTTTGGAAAAATGTCTGTTCATGTCTTCTGCCCATTTCTTGATTGAATTATTTGTTCTTTGGGTGTTGAGTTTGATAAGTTCTTTCTAGATTTTGGATACTAGCCCTTTATCTGATATGTCATTTGCAAATATCTTCTCCCATTCTGTTGGTTGTCTTTTGGTTTTGTTGACTGGAAAAAACAGTGTTTTAAACTGGACAGGAAGGAAAAAACAGTGTTTTAAACATAGGAAAGCAGTTAAATTATTTTTTTAAAGATTTATTTATTTGAGAGAGAGAGAGAATGGGGTGGGGGGGGGCAGAGGAAGAGAGAGAGTCTTAAGGAGTCTCCGCACGGAGCAGGGAGCCAACACAGGGCTCATTCTCATGACCCTGAGATCACGGGATCTGAGTGGAAACCAAGAGTCCCAACGCTTAACTGGCTGTACTACACAAGCGCCCCAAGCAGTAAAATTATTTTAAGTGGCACAAATTATATGACAAATAACTAAGATATTTATACAAGGATTTATAATAATACTATATTATATGTAGTTTAACATACATCAGAAAAACAGTTTTGGTCAGATGAAACTACTGAGATAAAGAATTATTTAAAGCCTTCTATTTTCATTTTCTGTGACTACTAATGAGGAAGTAAAAGGGAGAAAAGATATTCTTAGTGTTGTTAGTACATTTGTTTCCAGAAATTCTCAAATTGCATAACTTACATCATGAAACTTGATACAGGATTTCTATTGGGTGTGTTGATTTTGTCCTGGGGGCAGTTGTCTTATATAGTAGTATATGTCTGTGACCTAAGTTTCAGCATAATTCATGTATAATTGTGTGTTATGAAAGATTTTTAATTCCTTAATCAAAATTTAATGTGTGTATGTGACTCAAGTACACTTTCAACTTCCGTAGTTCTAAGGCCATGATTCTCAATACATATACACTGTGTTTCTTGAATCTTGAACTGTCAGTCTTGTGTTTGGAATGTATTTATTTTGTTCTAAAGTATTGGGTGTTTTAAAATTTATATTTCTTGGGGCGCCTGGGTGGCTCAGTCGTTAAGCGTCTGCCTTCGGCTCAGGTCGTGATCCCAGGGTCCTGGGATCGAGCCCCGCATTGGGCTCCCTGCTCGGCGGGAAGCCTGCTTCTCCCTCTGCCACTCCCCCTGCTTGTGTTCCCTCTCTCGCTGTGTCTCTCTCTTCAAATAAATAAATAAAATCTTTAAATAAATAAATAAATAAATAAATAAATAAAATTTATATTTCTCTAAAACTAATATTTTCCCATGTAATTTTAAAGGGGAAATGCAGAAATTTTAAGATCCGAAAGATATTTTAAAAATTAAGTCTTAAGATAGAAATTAAGATAACTGAACCAAGAAGAGAGAAAGTGGAAGATATGGCTTGTAACTATGCAAATGTATGAAAATGTAACTTGAAGAATTATATATTATTTTATGTCCAATTATAAGTAAGTGTGAACAGAAAAAATACTAAATCAGTGATCAGGAAAATTATTAAGTAACAATTCCTAAGCAGTGTAATACTTTAAGAAATGTTGGACTCTCCTCTTAGAAAGGAATAAAAATAAAATTGAGTTAATTAGCATTATTGGAGAGTCATGTTTTTTATTTAAAGGAAAGGTGAGTCATTAAGCACCTATAAGTCTTTTTGTTCAGCCATTATTGACTGTCTTTCAAAACTGTATTAATACATTTGCTTACCATAGTAAAATTTGTAAATCTAACATAATTGTATCAGGTAAGGTTTACTTGTTTCAAGGGAAAGAAAACCATACCCCAAATTGCTTAAGCAGAAGTAAAACTTATTACTTACATAACTGAAAGACCAAGGATAGGGCTAACTTCCAGAGATTACTTTTTATTTATTTGTTAACTTTTATTTCAGTCAACTTTATTGAGGTATAATTTATATACAGTAAATCGCATCCATCAAAGGTATACAGTCCACTGCATTTTGATAGTTATGTTTCCACACAGTAATGAAGATAAAGAGCATTTCACTCATCCCAACCAAACAATTGTTCTCTTTTCCAATCTATCCATCTCTCCACCACTGGTCCCAGTAACCCCTAATCTGCTTTTTGTCACTCTAAATTTATTAGTATTTTCTAGAATGTTATATTAATAGAATCATACAATATGTATTCTATGTCTGGCTTATTTCAGCATGATGATTTTGAGATTCATCCTGGTGTATGTATGTAGTTCATCTCTTGTAAGGTTTTGTTCTATCTCTGGGTTTTTGTTTGCTTTCTTCTATGTATTGGCTTAATTTTCAAGTTATATAGAGGTAGAAGTTTCAGCCTGTATATTTCCCAATTGAATTCTAGAGGAAGAAACAAATTACCAAAAAGATAAATTCTAGAATTGGGCCTTGTTAACCTGGGGTCATGTGCTTATTCACTTATTTCTGAAATAATTGATGTGGCCAAAGGAATGCAATATACTGACTGCCTTAGGACAATCTAGGTCTGTCCCTAAAGTTAGTTTGTGAGTGGAGAAAGATGGTGTGATGCTTAATTTTATGTGTCAGTTTGATTAAATCACATGCTACCCAGATATTTGGCTAAACAGTATGTCTGGATGCATCTGTGCAAGTGTTTTCAGATGAGATTAACATATGAATTTGTGAGCTCAGTAAGCAGATTGCCCTCCCTAATGTGGGGCAGCAGCATCCAATCCACTGAGATCCTGAATAGAACAAAAGGCAGAAAGGGAGAATTTATTCCTTCTCTGCCTAACTATTTGAGCCAAGATATCAGTCTTCTCCCCTACTCAGACGGGGATTTACACTATTAGCTCCCCTAGGTTTTACGCCTTTCAGACTCAGGCTGGGACTTACAGCATTGACTCCCCTGGTTCCCAGCCCTTTAGGCTCAGAGTGAACTACACCATCAGCTTTTCTGGGTGTCCAATTTGCAGATGGCAGATTGTGGGACTTCTTACACGCTATTGGTTCTGCTTCTCTGGAGAACCTGGACTAGTACAGATGATTTTCCAAAAGATATTTGAAATACTATTTTACCACTAAGTGTAATAAATCAGTCAGAAAAAAACAAAAACTGTATGATTTCACTCATATGTGGAATTTTAAGAAACATTCGGATGAACATAGGGGTTTAAAAAAAGAGACAAACCATAAAACAGACTCTTAACTATGGAGAACAAACTGAGGGTTGCTGGAGGGGAGATGGGTGGGGGATGGGTTAAATGAGTAATTCGTATTAAAGAGCACTTGTTGTGATGAGCACTGGGTGTTGTATGTAAAGGATGAATCACTAAATTCTACACCTGAAACTAATATTACACTGCACAGGTTAGGAGATTAAAAACATAAATAGAAAGTTTCTGAAAAGCAGGATGAACTTTACAGTTGTTTTATGAGAACCAGAGCCTACAAACTGGCAGCTACACTGCACAGTTCTTGTTTAAGTTGAAGTGATTAGCCCTATTCCATCTGCGTGGCATAGGCAAGCCTGAATCATCAGAATAAATAATATGTGACATCTCTACCATTATTTTACATATAATGGGAGGCATTCAGTTGAAAATTATTAAGCACAGAAAAAGATAAGCCCCCATAACCAAAACCAAGAAAAACACACATTATATAAACCAACTCAAAGTTAATCCAAATGTTGGAGTTGAATGGCAAGGACTTTGTAATAGTTACGGTTAAAATATTCAAAAAGGCAGTAGACATGAAAAAGAAAATGGATAAGAAGATTAATCATTTCATCCACAAAAAAAGAATCTCTATAATTATAAAGAATCAAATGGAAATCCCAAAACAGAAGAACACAACATCTAAAATTACTAACTTATTAAAGTGGGTTTAGCAGTAGATGATAGGATTAGTAAACTAGATAACAGGTTGACAGTAAATTTTCAAATTGAAACACAAATAAAAAGGAATTTGGGAGGGCAAAAAAAAGAAACCATAGCTGAGAAGACAGGTGGAATGTAAATAGTCCAATACATGTGAAATTGGAGTCCTTGAAGGAGATGAGGAAGACAATGGGACAGAATCAATAATTGAAGAGATAACAGCCAAGATTTTTCCAAAACTGATGGAAGACTTGCAAACTACAAATTCAGAAAGTTTTAAGAACTCCAAGCGGGATAAATAAACAAAACCTAACATAAACACAACATAATAAAAGTGATAAACTTTTATCAGAGATAAGGAGAAAAATCTTAAAAGCAGGCTGAGGACAAAAGGTTTTTCACAGAACAACAATAAAACTAATTGCTGTATTTTCAATAGAAACAATGGAAGCCGGAGGAGAGTTAGAATGACATTGTTAAACCTCTGGGGGAAGAATTGCCAATGTGGAATTACATAAACACATTGCAGACAAAAACAGAGAATTAGTAACTTGCATATGTGCATGCAAAGAAATAGTAAATGTAGTTCTTCAGTCAAAGGGAAAGTAATAATAAACACAGAAATGTAGGAAGGAATGAAGAGCAACCAGAAAGATAAATGTATTGACAAATACTAAAATTTTGACTTAATGTAGCCTACTCAAAACAATATCGATAATGTCTTCTAGATTAAAATGTATGTGTAATTAAAATGCATGGCAAAAAAATCACCCTAAAGCCTGGAAGTGTGTAATGGACTTAATATGCTTCAAATATTACTGGAGAAGTGCTAAAATTAACTATTCATATTGGTTAAAAGTCAGGAAAACAAGTTAGAATTCCTAAGAAAATCATGAAAAGGATGTTAAAAATATATATAGTTAGGAACTAATAGAGGGGGTTAGTGGTATAATAGAATGTATTGATAATACGAAAGAGGAAAATAAAGCAGAGAAAAAGGAACATAAAAAACATGTGTCGGGCGCCTGGGTGGCTCAGTCATTAAGCGTCTGCCTTCGGCTCAGGTCATGATCCCAGGGTCCTGGGATCGAGCCCCGCATCAGGCTCCCTGCTCTGCAGGAAGCCTGCTTCTCCCTCTTCTACTCCCCCTGCTTGTGTTCCCTCTCTCGCTGTGTCTCTCTCTGTCAAATAAATAAATAAAATCTTTAAAAAAAAAAATGGGTCAGGTAGATACCAAGATTAAAATAGCAAACATAACTGTAAAGTTAATGATAATTTGTTTAATCAGAAGAACTAAATCTCCCAATTAAAAAGCAAAAATTGTCAAATTGTATAATAAAACAAAACCCAACTATGTACTGCTTACAAGAATACATCTTAAATTATAATGGCACAAAATGTTGAAAGTTAAGGATGAAAAAAGAGACACTATGCAGATGTTTAAAAAATAATTTAATTTTTTCCTTATGTTTTAATTACAGTATAGTTAACATATATTGTTATATTAGTTTCAGGTGTACAATATGGTGATTCAGCAATTCTATACATTATTCAGTGCTCATCACAATAAGTATACTCTTAATCCCCTATTTCACCCATCTTCCCATCTACCGCTTCTCTTGTAACCGCTAGTTCTCTCTATTTGAGTATGTTTCTTTAAGAAACTGAGATATTTATATTCATAGCAAACAAAGTAGACTTTAAGTCAAGAAGCATTATTAGAAATAAAGGATATCTAATACCAATAAACATCAGGAAGATATAACTATTAAATCTCTATGCACCCAGTAGTAGCTCCAGAATATATAAAGTGAAAATTGATGGAACAGAAAGGAAAAACAGGTGAATTTATAATCATGTGGTAGATTTTAACACATCCTTCTCAGTAATTGATAGTACAAACAAATCAAAATCAGAAAGGATATAGAAGATATGGACATTACAGTTAACCTAATTCACACACACCCAAACAAACACAGAGAGAGAGAGAGAAAGATGCACAGAGAGATGCATAACATAAATTACATGTTAGGCCATAAAGAAAGCTTCAATAAACTTTTTAAAAAACTAAAATAGTTTGCTAGAGAACCCACAGGGTGCCGCCCAGCACCTGCTGAACTCAAAACTCTCAAGGATTTCTGTGCTGAGGAAGACAGACTTTCGGGGAAGATGGGAAGTAGGAGGACTCTACACTCACCTTGTCCCATGAATACAACTAGATAACACTCATGTCAGTGTAAATAATGCAGAAAATAGCCCAAAGAGTGGCAGAACAAACTTCACAACTAAATGTAAAGATAAGACCTTATCAAAGAGCGTAGGAAAGTCAGACATGGTGAGAAGCTAAACCCCTCTGGTCTGGCTACTGGAGGGAGGGAGTGAGCCACAGGCACAGAGAGGGGTGAGAAACAGACTGTCATACTGGGGAGCCTGCAGGAGGAAGATGAGTTCCCATAGCATTTGGCTTTGAAAATCAGAGTGGCCAAATTTCGTGAGTTCTTAAGCCAAAAGAATTTAAAGCCTGGAACTTTAAAAAGTATTGGGTTGGGTTCTGGGAAAGTCTGGAGGGCCATAGAAAGCTGTATTCCTGGGATGCCTGGGTGGCTCAGTTGGTTAAACGGCCTGGGTCATGATCCCAGGGTCCTGGGATCAAGTCCCACGTCGGGCTCCTTGCTCTGCAGGGAGCCTGCTTCTCCCTCTCTCTCCCTCTGCTTGTGCTCTCTCTGTCAAATAAATAAAATTAAAAAAAAAGAAAGAAAGAAAGCTGTATTCCTGCCCTTAAAGAGACAGCACAACAAACAGCCCTGGGAAATACAGCATGGAGACAACAGTTTGAAAAATGCCTGGGGCATACAGGAGGGAGAGTTATTCACTAATCTCAGAGTTCACTGAGGAACTTCTCCAGGAACTAAGGAGCTGGTGAGTGCCATTTCCTCCCCCACCCCAACATAAATACACACCAGCTGCAGGAACCAGCTCAGCACCAGCATTCACTACCTAATGTGCTGACACCACACTCTGCTTGCTCCAGTGGGCCTGCCTCAGACCTGCTGCTGCAGGTCTCCTCCCCCGAGAAGACAAGCGCAAACCTTACCAATACTTTGTTTCCCAACTGCGGGCTTTGCAGTGCCTTGGTCCCTGCAGCAACTGGTCACCTCCCATGGAGTATGCGCATATCTTGTTAGACCCACAGTTCCTGCCTGCACACACTTTGCAGAGTGGACCTGACCTGCCTCAGTCTCCACAGCAGCTGCACATCCCCTGGGGAAGAGTACAAGCACTACCTTCTTAAAAGTGCATACCCCACTCACTACTTTGAAGAGCAAGAGACATAACTGACTTGCCTAACGCACAGAAACAGAGTGTTAGGCAAAGTGAAGAGACAGAGAAATATGTTCCAAATGAAAGAACAGGACAAAATCATGGCAAGAGACCTAAGTGAAATGGAGATAAATAATATGCCTGATAGAGAATTTAAAGTGATGATCATAAAGATACTCGCTGGGCTTTAGAAAAGAGTAGTGAACATCAGTGAGACCCTTAACACAGAGATAAAAAGGAACCAATCAGAGATAAAGAACATAATAATTGAAATTAAAAATACACTAGGTGGAATAAGTAGCAGGCTAGAAGAAGCAGAAGAATGAATCAGTGACCTGGAGGACACAGTAATGGAAAGTAATCAAGCTGAGCAGGTGGGAGGAAAAAAAATTATGCACAATGAGAATAGACTTAGAGAACTCAGGGACACCATCAAGCATAATAACATTAGCATTATAAGGATTCCATAAGAAGAGAGAGAAAAGGGGGCAGAAAATTTATTTGAAAAAATAATAGCTGCAAACTTCCCAAATTTGGTGAAGGAAAAAAATTCAAATCTAGGAGGCATAGAGATCTCCCAACAAAATCAAGGAGGTCCACACCAGAAACATAGTAATTAAAGTGGCAAAAAGCAGTGATAAAGAATTTTAAAAGCGGCAAGAGAAAAGAAAACAGTTACTTACAAGAGAAACCCCATGAGGCTATCAGCAGATTTTTCAACAGAAACTTTGTAGGCCAGAATAGAGTGGCATGATATATTCACAGTGCTGAAAGGAAAAAATCTGCAGCCAAGAACACTCTATCCAGCAAGGCTATCATTAAAAATAAGTATTTCTGTAAAAATATTTTTTAAAGTATTTCTGTAAAGGGCGCCTGGGTGGCTCAGTTGGTTAAGCGACTGCCTTCGGCTCAGGTCATGGTCCTGGAGTCCTGGGATCGAGTCCCACATCGGGCTCCCGGCTCAGCAGGGAGCCTGCTTCTCCCTTTGACCCTCTCCCCTCTCGTGCTGTTTCTCTCTCTCTCTCAAATAAATAAATAAATAAAATCTTTAAAAAAAAAAAGTATTTCTGTAAAAATCAGCTAAGGGACTCACAAAATAAAAGAAAATATGACTCCATATACGTAAAATGTGGGAAGAAGAGAAGTAAAAAAGGGTTCGAACTTAAGCGACCATCAACTTAAGGTAGACTGCTATATGCAGAAGATGTTGTATACAAACCTAGTGATAACAACAAATCAAAAATCAGTAATGGGGCGCCTGGATCTGTGCAGTAGGTTAAACATCTTCCTTCGGCTCAGGTCATGATCCCAGGGTCCTGGGATGAAGCCCCACATCTGGCTCGCTGCTCAGTGGGGAGCCTGCTTCTCCTCCCACTCCCCCTGCTTGTGTGCTCACTCACTCTCTAATAAATAAAATCTTAAAAAGAAAAAAGAAATAGATGTGCAAAAAATAAAGAGAAAGGAATCCAAGTATATCACTATAGAAAGCCAACTTATGAGAAGAGAGCAAGGGAAGAAAGGAAAAGAGAAGATCCACAAAAACAAACACAAAAATAACAAAATGGCAATAAATACATACCTATCAATAATTATTTTGAATGCAAATAGACTAAAAGCTCCAAAAGAAAGACATAGCGTGATGGAATGAATAAAAAAACAAGCCCCATCTATATGTTGCCTACAAGAGACTCATTTCAGACCTAAAGACACCTGCAGATTGAGAGAGAATGGAGAAACAGTTATTGTGCAAGTTGACTTTAAAACAAAGACTGTAACAAGAGACGAACAAGAACACTATAATCATTAAGGGGACAATCCAACAAGAAGACATAACCATCGTAAATATTAGGTGCCAATTACAGGAACACCCAAGTTTGTAAAGCAGTTAATAACAAACATAAATCTATAGTGAAAAGATCAAAGTTATACCATGCATCTTTTCTGACCACAATGTAATGAAACTGAAATCAACCATGAGAAAAAATCTGGAAAGGACACAAATACATGAAAGTTAAATAACATGCTATGAAACACTGAATGGGTCAACTAAGAAATCAAAGAGGAAATAAAAAAAATACATGAAGATAAGTGAAAATGAAAACACAACAATACAAAATCTTTGGGATGCAGCAAAAGCAGTTCTAAGAGGGAAGTTTATAGCAATACAGGCCTACTTCAAGAAGCAAAAAAAAAAATCTCAAGTGAACAACCTAACCTTACACCTACAAGAGCTAGAAAAAGAAGGTCAAACAAAACTCAAAACCAGCAGAAGGAAGGAAATAATAAAGATCAGAGCAGAAATAAGTGATATAGAAACTAAAACAACAGCAATAGAACAGATCAATGAAACCAGGAGCTGGTTCTTTGAAAAGATCAACAAAATTGATAAACCTCTAGCCAGACTCATCATAAAGGGGGAGAGAGGGGGAGGGCACTCAAATAAACAAAATCAGAAATTAAAGAGGAAGAATACTAACTGACACCACAAAGGTACAAAAGATTGTGAGAGAATATTAAAACTTATATGCCAAAAAACTGGACAACCTTGAAGAAATGGATAAATTTCTTTTGATAGGTTATAAACTTATAACCTATCAAAACTGAAACAGGAAGAAATAGAAAATTTGAATAGACTGATTACCTGCAACGAAATTGAATCAGTAACCAAAAACTCCTAACAAACAAAAGTCCAAGAACAGATAGCTTCAAAGGTGTATTCTACCACATTTTTGAAGAAGAGTTAATACCTGTTTTCTCAAACTTAATTCCAAAACCAGATAAATACCACCACAAAAAGAACTACAGGCCAGTATCTCTGATTAACATAAAAGGAAAAAACCTCAGCAAAGTATCAGAAAACCAAATCCAACAATAACAGTAAAAACATCATTCACTACTATCAAGTGGGATTATTCCTGGGATGCAAGGGGTTCAATATTTGCAGTCAATCAGTGTGATGCATCACATTCAATAAAAGAAAGGAAAAACCATATGATCATTTTAATAGATGTAGAAAAACGATTTCACAAAGTACCAACATCCATTCATGATAAAAACCCTCAACGAAGTAGATCTAAGGGAACATACCTCAACATAATGAAGACCTTATATGGAAAAACCCACAGCTAACATCATCCTTCGTGTCAGAAAACTAAGATCTTTTCCCCTAAGTTATGGAATAAGACAAGAATATCTACTCAGTTCTTTTAATCAACATTGTACTGGAAGTCCTAGCCATAGCAGTTAGGCAAGAGAAAGGAATAAAAAGCATCCAAATTGGTAAGGAAGAAGTAAAACTCTCACTATTTACAGGTAATATGATAATATATGTAGAAAACCCTAAAGACCCCACCAAAACTACTAGAACTGTTAAGTAAATTCAGTGAAGTTGCAGTATACAAAGTCAATGCACAGAAATTTGTTGAATTCCTATGTCCTAATAATGAAGCAACAGACAGAAATTAAGACAACACTCCCATTTACAGTTGCACCAAAAACAATAAAATACCTAGAAATAGGGGCGCCTGGGTGGCTCAGTCGTTAAGCATCTGCCTTCAGCTCAGGTCATGATCCCAGGGTCTTGGGATCGAGCCCCACATCAGGCTCCCAGCTCCGTGGGAAGCCTGCTTCTCCCTCTCCCACTCCCCCTGCTTGTGTTCCCTCTCTCGCTGTGTCTCTCTCTGTCAAATAAATAAAATCTTTAAAAAAAAAAATACCTAGAAATAAACTTAACCAAAGAGGTGCAAGACCTGTACTCTGAAAATTATAAACCATTCATGAAAGAAATTGAAGATGACACAAATGGAAAGACATCCATGCTCATAGATTGGAAGAATAAGTATTGTTAAAATATCTATTCTACTCAAAGCAATCTACAAATTAAATGCAATCCCTATCAAAATACCAACAGCATTTTTCACAGAATTAGAACAAGCAGTCCTAAAATTTGTATGGAACCAGAAAAGATCCAGAATAGCCAAAGCAATCCTGAAAAAAACAAAACAAAACTGGTGTTAATAGCAACACAGGCCTTCCTCAAGAAGCAAGAAAATTCTCAAATACACAACCCAACCTTATATCTAAAGGAGCTGAAAAAAGAACAGCAAATAAAGCCTAAATCCAGTAGGAGAAGGGAAATAATAAAGATTAGAGCAGAGATCAATGATAGAGAAAGCAGAAAAATAGTAGAACAGATCAATGAAACTAGGAGCTGGGTCTTTGAACAAAATTAACAAGATTGATAAACCCCTAGCCAGACTTATCAAAAAGAAAAGAGAAAGGACCCAAATAAATAAAATCATGAATGAAAGAGGAGAGATCACAACCAACACCGAAGAAATACAATTATAAGAACATATTATGAACAATTATATGCCTACAAATTAGGCAATCTGGAAGAAACAGATAAATTCCTAGAAACATATAAACTAACAAAACTGAAACAGGAAGAAATAGAAAATCTGAACAGACCCATAATCAGCAAAGAAATTGAATCAGTAATCAAAAACCTCCCAACAAACAAGAGTCCAGGACCAGATGGCTTCCCAGGGGAATTCTACCAGACATTTAAAGAAAAATTAATACCCGTTCTTCTGAAACTGTTACAAAAAATAGAAATGGAACAGAAACTTCCAAAATCATTCTGTGAGGATTACCTTGATCCCCAAACCAGACAAAGACCCCACTAAAATGGAGAATTACAGACCAATATCCCTGATGAACGTGGATAGAAAAATTCTCAACAAGATACTAGCTAATTGGATCCAAGAGTACATTAACGGGATTATTCACCACAACCAAGTGGGATTTATTCCTGAGCTGAAGGGGTGGTTCAACATCCACAAATCAATAAACATGATACACCACATTAATAAAAGAAAGGACAAGAACTGTATGATCCTCTCAATAGATACAGAAATAGCATTTGACAAAATACAGCATCCTTTCTTGATTAAAACCCTCAACAAAGTAGGGATAGAGGGAACATACGTCAACATCATAATGGCCATATATAAAAGACCCACAGCTAATATCATCCTCAGTGAGGAAAAACAGAACTTTTCCCCTAAGATCAGGAACACGACAGGGATATCCATTCTCACCACTGTTGTTCAACATAGTACTGGAAGTCCTTGCCTCAGCAATCAGACAATAAAAAGAAATAAAAGGCATCCAAATTGGCAAAGAAGTCAAACTTTCCCTCTTTGCAGATGACATATTACTCTATATAGAAAACCCAAAGGACTCCATCAAAAAATTGCTGGAACTGATAAAAGAATTCAGCAAGGTCGCAAGATATAAAATCTGTGCTCAAAAGTCTGTTGTATTTGTATACACCAACAATGAGGCAGCAGAAAGAGAAATCAAGGAATCAATCCCATTTACAATTGCACCAAAAACCGTAAGATGCCTAAGAATAAATCTAATGAAAGAGGTAAAACATCTGTACTCTGAAAACAATAGAACACTTATGAAACAAACTGAGGAAGACACAAAGAAATGGAAAAACATTCCATGCTCATGGATTGGAAAAACAAATATGGTTAAAATGTCTGTGCTACCCAAAGCAATCTACATATTTAATGCAATCCCTATCAAAATAACAGCAGTATTTTTCACAGATCTGGAAAAAACAATTCTGAAATTTGTATGGAACCAAAAAAGACCCCGAAGAGCCAAAGTAATGTTGAAAAAGAAAACCAAAGCTGGGGGCATCACAATTCCAGACTTCAAGCTATATTACAAAGCTGTAATCATCAAGACAGCATGGTACTGGCAAAAACACAGACACATAGATCAGTGGAACAGAATAGAGAACCCAGAAATAGACCCTCAACTCTATGGTCAACTAACCTTTGAGAAAGCGGGAAAGAATATCCAGTGGAAAAAAAACGGTCTCTTCAACAAATAGTGTTGGGAAAATTCTGCCACATGCAGAAGAATGAAACTGGACCACTTTCATACACCATATAGAAAAATAAATTCAAAATGGATGAAAGATGTGAGACAGGAGACCATCAAAATCCTAGAGGAGAACACAAGCAGCAACCTCTTTGACCTTGGCCACAGCAATTTCTTGCTAGACATGTCTCCGAAGGCAAGGGAAGCACAAGGGAAACAAAAGCAAAAATGAACTATTGGGACTTCATCAAGATAAAAAGCTTTTCCACAGCAAAGGAAATAATCAACAAAACTAAAAGGCAGCCTACAGAATTGGAAAAGATATTCACAAATGACATACCAGATAAAGGGCCAGTATCCAAAATCTATAAGGAACTTATCAACTCAACGTCCAAAAAACAAAAAATCCAGTCAAGAAATGGGCAGAAGACATGAACAGACATTTCTCCAAAATGACATCCAGATGGTTAACTGACACATGAGAAGATGCTCAACATTACTCATCATCAGGGAAATACAAATCAAAAGCATGATGAGAGACCACCTAACACCTGTCAGAATGGCTAAAAATAACTACTCAGGAAACAAAAGATGTTGACAAGGATGCAGAGAAAGGGAAACCCTCTTACATTGTTGGTGGGAATGCAAACTTGTGTAGCCTCTCTGGAAAACAGTATGGAGTTTCCTCAAAAAATTAAAAATAGAACTGCCCTTTGACCCAGGAATTGCATTACTAGGTATTTATCCAAAGGATACAAAAATAGTGATTTGAAGGGTTATATGCACACCATGTTTATAGCAACAATGTCCAAAATAGCCAAACTATGGAAAGAGCCAAGATGTCCATCAACAGATGAATGGATGAAGAAAATGCAGTTTATATATGGAATAATATATAATATAATATATGGAATATTACTCCACCATCTAAAAGGATGAAATCTTGCCATTGTTAATGGAACTAGACTGTATTATGCTAAAGAAACTTAGAGAAAGACAAGTACAATACGATATCACTCATGTAGAATTTAAGAATCAAAACAGATGAATATAGGAGAAGAGAAGGAGAAATAAAATAAGATGGGGCACCTGGGTGGCTCGGTCAGTTAGGTGTCTGCCTTCAGCTCAGGTCATGATCCTGGGGTCCTGGGATTGGGCCCCACCTTGCGCTCTCTGCTGAGCAGGGAGCCTGCTTCTCCCTCTCTCTCTGCTCCTGCTCACTCACTCTCTCCCCGCCACACACACACTTCAAATAAATAAATAAAATCTTTAAAGAAATAAATTTTAAAAAAATAAAAAAAGATAAACACAGAGATGGAGGCAAACCATAGAGACTCTTAACTATAGGGAAGAAACTGAGGGTTGCTGGAGGGGAGGTTGGAAGGGGGATGAGATAATTGGGTGATGGGCATTAAGGAGAGCACTTGATGTAATGAGCACTGGGTGTTATATGCAACTGATGAATCACTAAATTCTACTCCTGAAACTAATAATACACTATATGTTAACTAACTTGAACTTAAATTTAAAAAAATAAAAACTGGTGGTATCACAATTCCAGGCTTCAGGTTCTATTACAAAGCTGTAGTAACCAAAACAGTATGGTACTGGCACAAAAATAGACACATAAAGCAATGGAACAAATTAGGAAACCCAGAAATAAACCCACAATTATATGGTTAATTAATCTTCGACAAAGCAGGAAGGAATATGCAATTGGGAAAAGACAGTCTCTTCAACAAATAGTGTTGGAAGAACTGGACAGCTACATGCAAAAGAATGAACTGTACCATTTTCTTATACCATACACAAAAATAAACTCAAAATGCATTAAGGACCTCAATGTGAGACTTGATACCATAAAAATCCTAGAAGAGAGCATCAGGAGCAATTTCTCTGACATGGGCATAGCAACATCTTTCTAGGTATGTCTCCTGAGGCAATAGAAACAAAAACATAATAAACTATTGAGATCACATCAAAATAAAAATCTTCTGCACAGCAAAGGAAACAACCGACAAAACTAAAAGACAAACTACTGAATGGGAGAAAATATTTGTAAATGACTTATCCAATAAATGGTTAATATCCAAAATATATAAAGAACTTATACACCTCAACACCCTAAAAACAAATAATCCAATTAAATATAGGGAGAAGACATGAAAGACATATCTCAAAAAAGGCATACAGACAGCCAACAGACACATGAAATGATGTTCAACATCTCTCATCATCAGGGAAACACAAATCAAAACCAGAATGAAATATTACCTCACTGGTCAGAATGGCTAAAATCAAAACACAAGAAACAAATGTTGACAAGGATGTGGAGAAATAGGGGCACTCTTGCACTTTTAGTGGGAATGTAAACTGGTATTACCACTGTGGAAGATAGCATGAAGTTTTCTCAAAAGAGTGTAAATAGAACTACGCTATGATCTAGTAATTGCACTACTGGGTATTTACCCAAAAAGATACAAAAATACTAATTTAAAGGGATACATGCATCCCTATGTTTATTACAGCATTATTTACAATAGCCAAATTATGGAAGTCACCTAAGTGTTCATCGGTAGATGAATGGATAAAGTAGATGTGGTATAGATATAATGGAATATTATTCAGCTTTAAAAAGAATGAAATCTTGTTATTTGGAACAACATGGAAAGAATTAGAGAGTATAATACTAGGTGAAATAAGCCTGTCAGAGAAAGACAAATACCATATGATTTCACTAATATGTGGAATTTAAGAAAACCAAACAGATGTACAAAGGGGAAAAAAAGAGAGACAAACCAAAAAAAACAGACTCTTAACTATAGAGAACTAACATATGGTTACGAGAGCGGAGGTAGAGTGGGGGATGGTTGAAATAGGTGAGAGGGATTAAGCATACACTTATCTTGTTTAGCACTGAGTAACATACAGAATTGTTGAATCACTATATTGTACACCTGAAACAAATATAACACTGTATGTTAACTACACTGGAACTAAATTTTTTTTTTTTAAAAATCTTTTTCTTCTAGGAACATAAACTAAAATAATTTAGAACATATTTTCTGACAACGATATAATTAAGGTAAAAATTCCCAAATTCTTACAAAATGCAAAGTACACTTCTAAAGAACCCATGAGTCAATGAAGAAATCACGATGGAAATTAGAAAATATTTTGATCTAAATGATAATTCAGGTTTGACTTAACACATTTGTAGAATGCCACTAAAGCAGTCCATATAAAGAGATATACTTAAAATGTAAAAATTAGAAAAGCAAAAAGGTGAAAAGCAAATATTCTAAGGTTCTACTCTTAAGAAGTTAGAATAAGAACAACCAAATGATAGGCATGAACCTGGCAGACAAGGACCAATGGTAAAAGCATTCCAGGGATGGGGGATAGATAAAGTAAACACTTTATACATGGTATGTATAGGTAAATATGTATACATGATATGTTGAGCAAATGGGAAGAAATCCAGTAGAACTGGAACACACTGAGGTAGAGGTGGGTGGTGAGGGTCAGAAAAGATATATAAAATTAGATCCAAAAGGTAAGCATGATCTCTGTTTGCAGATTATATGATCTTATATTAGGATATCCTAAAGAATCCACAAAAAACTGTGAGAACTAATAAAAAAATTCAACAAAGTCGCAGATCTAATCAATATGCAAAAATCAGTTCCATTTCCATATACTAACAATAAAATCTCAAAAAGGAATTAATGAAAGCAATTCAAAAAAAATCAAAAAGAATAAAATACTTAGAAATTAACCAAGGAGAGGAAACACCGGCAAAATGAAAACTACCAAAAAATTGCTGAAAGAAATTAAAGAAGACATATATAAATGGAAACACATCCTGTATTCATGGATTGGAAGTCTTAATAGCATTAAGATGTCAATACTACCCAGAGCAATCTACAGATTCAATGCAATTCCTATCAAATTCCCAGTAACATTTCTTGCAGAAATAGAAAAACCCATCCCAAAATTCATATGGAATCTCAAGGGATTCCAAATAATAGCCAAAACAATTTTCAAAAAGAACAAACCTAGAGGACTCACAATTTCTGATTTTATAACTTACTACAAAACTAGTGTATCACTGACATAAAGAGAGACATTGACCAGTGGAATAGAATTGAGAGCCCAGAAATAAACCCTCACATACAAAGTCAAATGATTTTTGACAGTGTTGCCAAGAACATTCAATCGTGATAGTACAGTTTATTCAACAAATGGTACTGGGAAAACTGGATATCCACATGCAAAAGAATGATGTTGGACCCTTACTTAACACCATGTATAAAAATTAACTCAAAATAGATGAAAGATCTAAATATAACAGCTAAAACATAAAACTCTTTAAAAAACCCATAAAAGAAGCTTCATGACATTGGATCCGGCTGTGGTTTCCCTTGGATATGACTCTAAAAGCACAGGCAACTAAAAAAAAATTAAGTTGGACTTCATGAAAATTAAAAAGTGTAGTGCCTCAAAAGACAATACCAACAAAGTAAAAAGGGAACCCATGGAATGGGAGAAAGTATTTACAAATTATGTATCTATGACTAATAAGAGATTAATATGCAGAATATATAGAGAATTCCTAGGTCTCAACAGCAAAAAAGACAACCCACGTTAAAAAAAGAGAAAGGACTTGAACAGATATTTCTCCAAAGAAGATATACAAATACTAGTAAACATATGAATTAGATACCGAGTGTCACTAATCATTAGGGAAATGGAAGTCAGAACTAAACTACAATGATATATTACTTCACACCCACTGAGATGGCTCCTATCGGAAAAAAAAAAAAAAAAGAAAGAAAGAAAAGAAAAAAGAAAAAACCCAAACCATTTGGTGAGGATGTGGAGAAATGGGACCCCTTGTGCACTGTTAATGGGAATGTAAAATGGTGCACCTGCTATGGAAAACAGTATAGCATTCCTTAAAAAATTAAAAGTAGAATTACCATATGATCCAGCAATTCCACTTCTGTGTATATACTTAAAAGAATTGAAAGTAGAGTCTCAGAGATATTTTTACACCCGTGTTCACAAGCAGCATTATTCACAATAGCTAAAAACTGGAAGCAACCCAAGTGCCCATGGATAAGTAAAACGTAGTATATACATACAATTAAATATTGCTCAGCTCTAGAAGGAAATTCTGACACCTACTACAGCATGGATGAAGCTTGAGGATATTATAGTAAGTGAAATGAGCCCGTTACAAAAAGATAAATAATGTATTATTCTACCTCTATGAGATACTTAGAGTAGTCAAAATTGTAGAGAGAAAGTAGAATGGTGGTTGCCAGGGGCTTGGAGGTAGGGGAGAATAAGGAGTTAGTATTTAATGGGTATAGAGTGTCAGTTTTACATAGTGTAAACAGGAAATAGATGGTGGTGATGGTTGCACAATGTTATGAATATATTTAATACCATTGAACTATACACTTTAAAATGGTTAAGATGATAGATTTTATGTGCATTTTGCCACCATGTTTTAAAAATAGACATGGAGCTATGTTATGTTTTTAGAATGTCCTCTGCATTGGTCGTTGAGATTTTATAAGTGTAAAACAGTGGTTAATAGCAAATGAGAGGCATAATTTAAGGGTTAAGAAGATCATTCGAGCTACAACATAGAATAATTTGTAATAGGATTAGAAAAGAAACAGGGAGAACCAGTAGGAGACTATGATATTAGTTTAGATAAGAAGTGATAGTGGCTTAGATTAGGTTGCTAGAAGTAGAGAGAGGAGAAAAGTAGATGGGTTCAAGATTTTTTTTATCAACTGCTGCAAATATCTGTAGGTTGACATGTATGGTTGGATATCATAGTGATAGTATTTACTGAGGGGTTTGAGAGAATGACTTAAAGAGAAGAATCAAGAATGAATGTTTTGGCTTTAGGCTGAGAAAATGGTGGTTCTATAATTGAGATTGGAAATAGGAGAAGAAATAAGATAGATCAAACTTTTCACTGGGCTATGTTAGTTTTAACTTTAGATACCTTTTGAACATATCATGGTAGCAGTTAGGTAAAGAACTTTGGAGTTCTCAGAGATGAGCCCAAGGAAGAGTATATAAATTTTAGTATCATATGTATATATATATATATATATATATATATATATATATATATATGGCATATAAGCCATGGGTCTAGATTAGAGTATTTAAGAGAAGAATATAGATAGAGAAGAGGAGCAGGATGAAGCCCTGTGTCATTCCAACATTTTGAGATCAAGGAGAGAAGAGAAATCAGCAAGGGAGAGGTAGGAGGAAAAACAGGAGAATGGAGTAGTTCAGAAATCAAGGAAAGTTTTGAGTTAGATGGAGGATGTGGTCAACATTTTCCATTGCTGCAGTTATTCAGTAAAATGAAGAAAAATTTTCATCGGATTTGACTCTGGAGATTTATATGGTGACCTCAATAAGAGCATTTTCAGTGGAGCAATGGATACAAACACTGGGAGAGTAAGCTGAAGAGAAAATGTGTAGTGACAAAGTAAAAATAGTATAAACAAATTTTACTTTGCTGTGTAGGTATTAGAGAAATGGAGTGGTAGTTAAAGGGAGATGTGTAAGGGCGCCTGGGTGGCTCAGTCGGTTAAGTGTCTGCCTTTGGCTCAGGTCATAATCCCAGGATTCTGGGATCGAGCCCCGCATCGGGCTCCCTGATGGGTGGGGAGTCTGCTTCTCCCTCTCCCTCTGCAGCTCCCCCTACTTGTGCTTTCTCACTCTCTCTCACTCTCTCCCTGTTAAATAAATAAATAAAATCTTTTTAAAAGGGGGGGAATGTCAATGGAGGATATATCTGAAATATAGGGAAAATGTATGAGGATATGTATTCATACACATAAACAATTTGAATGGTGTTTTCACCTTCACTTTGCATAGTTTGGAAGCGAACCCCAGTTTATCAAATGAATGAATGAGTAAAAAGTGAGAAAATAGAGACAATATGGAGGACTATTTTTCATCCTCTCACTTTAATACATAAGGTTACATATCCTTAGCTCTGCCCACGGTAAGCTTATGCCAGATCACCTAAGAACATAGCAAAAAATTCTTCCTGAGCTCTATAGGCCTCACCATACTAAGGTTTCACCTCCATTTCTCCAGTAAAATAGAGATACAGAGAGGCACCTGGGTGGCTCAGTTGGTTAAGCATCAGACTCTTGATTTCGGTTCAGGTCATGATCTCAATCAGGGTTGTGCAATCAAGCCATGTGTTGGCTCCATGGTGGAGCCTGCTTAAGATTCTCTCTCTCCTTCTCCTCCTTCTCCTCTCTTCAAAAAAAAAAAAAAATAGAGATACAGATTACTGACTTCATTTACCTTTCTTTGCTCCAAGGATGCTTTGCCAAAAGAAAAATCTACAGTCTCGTTTTCTTCATCTCTTAGATAACACCAACAGATAATAAAATTAATCAGAAGTGGATTAAGATGTACCTGATTTACGCCAAAATCTGTAGTAATAGTTAGACATTGACTATAATTATGATAACTTAAGGAGTTTGATGTTGGTTTTGTTCCATTAATTTGTAATTTAAAAAACAATGACTTTTTAGGTGTCTGGGATATCCTGGTGCTTAGTCTGTGTTATTACAATAAAATTATACATTAAAAATCTACATAAAAGTATAAGTTAATTATGGATGTTTTTCTACCTGGTGATTCACTTGCAAATATTTGGAAACTTTCGGAATCTTGGAATTTTTTACTTGAATATATTGCATGAAATATGCCAAAGATAATGTGACAAGATATTTTGCTTGCAGTTTCCAAAACTAGGAATACCATAGTGAGAAACTGTTAACAGGTGTGTTGAGAAACAGTCTTCCCCTGAAAATAAGTTTGCATAGTTATTAAACAAAGTTAAACAAGTTTCTTTTCTTTGTGGGATTTCTCAAAAGTCTTTAATGTTCTAATGTTATTTGTGCATCTCTAAAAGAGATTTAATAAAGCAGGTACACCTAGATGACGAGACCTTTTGATCCCTTAGCGCAAGTTAACATCTACTGTTACTAGTCTCCTGTAACTCAATTTGGGAAATTGTGGCACAGAGAAGGTTCAGATGTTGTCTGAATTATAAATCCAACACAAATTTATCACCATCATGTTATCGGGGTGACATCAAAGGATATACAGTACAATTTCTTTTCCATTCTTAATCCTAAACTGGTATAAAAAATACACAACTGAGCCGATTGCTATGACTGTGGCTTTGTCTTTAACCTGTTTTTTCTTCAGTTCCCCTTAGCGATTTTTGTAGCACAATCTCTACAACAGCAATTTCGAACTTCCACTGTTCTTTTAGAGCTCTTATTTTAGTGCTCTTTCCCTCTCTCTGAGAGGATCTTGCGTCTTCACAGAAGAAAAATGAGTCTAGTAAGTATGATCTCTCAACCTTGTTATTTGCTTTCCTAATGTCTCAGAGGAGATGATATCCCTCCCCCTGGTCAAGGCTGTTCCATTTGCTGTGTGAATAAGATGATGTGCTGAATAAGATGACGAAGGCAGACAGAATTGCTTTGTCCCCAATCTTGCGGGAAAGCATTAAGTCTTTTACCTTTAAGTATGTTGTTAGATATAATTTTTTGTAGATACCCTTTATCATGAGAACATTAGAGTTTTTATCATGAATGGATGTTGAAACTTACCAGAAATTTTTTTCAGCATCAGTTGAACACAGAAGTAATTTTAACTTGTGAAGTCAAAATTGGATTCCAAATAACTTAGAGTTTACTGAAGAAATTGAGAAAATCCTGTTTAACTTGTCTGCTGGTAGTTGGTAGAATTGTGTCCCCCTAGAAAAGTATGTTTAAGTCCTAATCTCTGGTATCTACAAACATGACTTTTTTTGGAAATCAGACCTTTGCAAATGTAATGAAGTTACAATGAGGTCATACTGCATGAAGGTAGAACCTAATCCAGTGACTAGTGTCCTTCCTTATAAAAGAGGACAATTTGGACACAGACTCAAAAGCACCAGAAAGAAAACCATATCATGACAGAGGCAGAGATTGGAGTGATGTGTATATAAGCCAAAGAAAACCAAAGATTGCTGGCAACCACCAGAAACCAGGAGAAAGGCATGAAACAGATTCTCTCTCAGAGTCTCCAGAAGGAACCAACCCTGCTGACACCTTGATTTTGGATTTTTGGCTTCCAGAACTATGAGAGAATAAATTCTTGTTGTTTTAAGCCACCCAAGCTGTGGTAATTTGTTCCAGCAACCCTAGGAAACAAATACATTGCTTTTTTCTGGTGACTTTTTTTGAGTTCTAAAGCAGTCTTATTCCCCCACCAATTTTTTTTTGCGGGGGGGGGGGGGTTGTAAACATATTTGTCATAATGTGCACATAACACCAAACAATTCAGGGGGTCCATTCTTCCTAGAATGGCTTTTTCAGAGATCATTAAACAGTTTTAGACAAAGGCACATAAATTTCTCATCCTCAATGTGTTTCCAAAGTAAAGAAGGACATTCTTTTTGTCCTGTACTTTGAAAATATGATTTTATGACAGGCTAACATTTTATTATCTTTTCTATGGCCAGCAACAGTGGTAGCCATCATAGCCACATGTCTAAAGGGGCTATATACCTCCACTTCTGTGAAGTAAAAAATCTCATTAAATAATTTTACATGCTTTGAGAAACTTAAAAGTGAACAAACTCTTTCATTATAAAAGCCTCAATATCATTGCTAAGCAAATCACACCCCTTTCTAGAAGTGCTGTATATAAAGTGTGTAGGACATTGAGCAGGTAAGATCTTTTCTTTTTTTCTTTTTGGTAAGTTTATAGATTGAATGGAAACTACCAAAATTTACATTTATACTGTCTGCCCCATATCCAGATAAATGAGAAAAGTCTAGTTTACATTTGGACAAGATATCAACAATCTATATTTTCTACAATATAAACTCTCATAGGAATCAAAAAGATGATTTGCAACCCCATTTTTCAAATCAAAGTACCTAAAAGGTACAGGGAATGATTTTTGCTGCTGTGATTTGGCACATCACTTGATATACTATAAAAGGCAGATTGTTTTTAAGTGCTGACATTGTTATACTATATATAGAAAGCACATTGCTATTAAGTGCTAACAGAATCAGCTTTACTCTATAAGGGACCAGCACATCTGTTACCAAAAATTTGCTTTTTTCTTTATCAATAAGACATTTTATTTGCAACCTATGAGACAAGATATATAATTTTACTCAGTTTCATAGAACAGTCAGGGAAACAATACAGTAATATGTGTTCTGTGTGGTAAGCCCACGCTAATTCAGCAGCTACTGTTGATATAATTTGGGAGACCAAAAAAATTAAAAATAAAAACTTTTGACTGATTTGGAATTACTTGCGTATCTCATTGAGAATTGTGAGATTCAGTTTCCATATGTGCTTTCATATCTCCTTCTCCAGCATTCGCAACCCCAAATTCTTCTCTCCATATTTTGCAATATCCTCTGTTTTGATTATTTATCTCCCTAATCCAGTTGTGTGTGTCCTTCCATTTAGCCTTCATTTTTGGTGATGTGTGGATCATGCTGGCATTGGTATTGTCATCATTCTCATTTTCATTATCTGAGCTCTTAGAAAACATGTTCATAATATGTACAATGCTAAAAATTAAACTAGCACTATGTTGATACAAAGCACAGCCGTTAGTGCACAAAGTTAAAGATGAACTGAGAACTCTAACATTGACAGTGTTCTTATGTTGAACTTAAGTTACAGTACTAGGAGTGATGCAGTGATGGATAATCTATGATTGTGAAGCACAAATCATGGTTGCTAACATTAGTGGCCAGGGGAAAACCAGCAACTTCAGGAGGCAAATAATCTGTTCTGTATCCATCAGACATTAAAACCAGTGTTGCTTTTAGCCCAATTTTTGGACTGTTATATGAATTTGTACTTTCCCCCCAACCTTTTGCATCCATTGCCACAGACTGGAAATTTGTACATCCCAGTGAGGAGTTTCCCAAAATAGTTGGTCACCCTGTGGACAACTCTGATGTTGTAAAGTAGAGTGGGGCTGTTGAAAGTGAAACAAAGGAGATTGTACTTGGTAAAATAGAAATTATATAAGCTCTGAAGATTGTTTTTTCCTGACGGACTGATAAAATGTATGACTTGATAATAACAGAGTGGGAGGAAAATAATCTCATAGGTTTTAATGGAATTAATTAGGGCAAGCATAGGAAGATAGGAAAGACTGATTTGGAGGCTCTTAGAATATTTCGTGAATGAAGTGCTTAAGGTAGATATATGATTAGTAGTAGAAAATACTGGGACTGGAGCTCATTGGTAAGGACAGGACAGACTTCAGCGAACACTGCAGGACCAATACAAACTCCCTGTGGAGTCAATATGATGATCTAAAAGGAGGACTCTTTGCCACTTGTATAAAAGGAAAACAAATACAACTTTTAAAAGTTTGAATGAATAATAGGGAAAGAAGTGATGAAATAAAGGTCATTTTTGCACTGACTACCTGAGCTCCAGTAGATCCTCTTATCTTGAAAAGAAGCTATCTCTGTCCAATTAATGATGTGCCCTAAGAGAAACATGCTAATCTACCTAATGAAGCAACTATGTACTACTCATTCTTGCTTATCACCACTTTCCAAATATTGCATTTTTAAATGTGCTAAGGGAACCCATACCAGCTGAGATGAATGGCTTGAGAGTCCATGTGTAACTCAAGGAATTTGGTTGCTTTGAAAGACCACATTCTGCCACACAATTGGCCCCAATTGAGGCTGTTTTATTGCAAATAGAAAAATTTTTAAATTGAAGTAAGACTTCTTATGGAGAGTCAAAGAGATGTTTTGAAAGGGTGATCAAAATAGACCAACATTTTAAAAATATGTAATAGGTGATTTGAATAACAATGATCAGGGACAAACATCTAGTGATCTGGAAGAACAAAGAAACACTAAGCAAAAATACAAAGAAATGGTGTGAAATGATAGAGAAAACCTAGTATGTGAAAACAGGAGTGACTGTAGAAGTGAAAGGAGTAGGTGAAAGAGAAACCACACTCAAAGAAATAATAGAAAAAACTAACTTGAACTGAAGAAAAATTCAAGTTATCAAAATGAAAATACATAACAAGGACTGGGGAGAATAAATTTCTAAAATTACATACATACACACACATATGTTAATTGTATAGGCATATCTGGGTAAAATATCTAATGGTGAAGAGAAAACACTTTTCTAGTATAAAATTGATTATTTGCAAAGGAAAGAGCATCATACTGGCATTAAATTTCTCACTTACAAAACCAGAAAGTAGTACAGTGCAACTATGTTTATAAATCTTACGGGAAAATACTGCCATTTAAAGATCCTATATCTAAGGGCACCTGGGTGGCTTAGTTGGTAAAATAGTGCGCTCACTAAATAGTAGGTGCTCAGTAAATATTTAACCACTGAACGGAGGAGAGGGCATCTGTACGGACCATGGTTTGTGCCGTGGAGTCATCTGTGGTTGTAGTAGATTGTTTCTCCCCTCATTTTGAAGGTTCCAGAGAGTGCAAAGCTCTATTTCCCCGCTCAGAGTTGGGAATTCCCAGGTAGGCAGGAACCATACTTCCCTCATCTGTCACCTCAGTTATCTTGTACAGAACCATTACAGCTAAAATCCTTGTGAAACACAGACTACATCAATCAGAAGTGATGCTGTGCACAGTCAAAAAAGATCACGGTAGGTGGGTGTATGCTCCTGAAAGAACATGAGTTACCACTGTGGCTGGCGCAAACCCAGTAGTATCCCCAACTCAAGCCAGACCTAGTACCCCTGGATAACTATTTGCCTTCTTCCTGAGCTTAAAAGTAGCCACCAGTTGCCTATGAGAGAAAACCAAAGCCAGATACTGGGTCTAGGATATGTGGGTACCAGCATGTGTTTGGTGAGAGCAGATGTAGTGTTTTATGAGAAGCCAGATAGCAAAAGCCAGGGACAGAACTTCCTTGGAAAGAAGCATATTACCCTGAGAATATGATCCTAAGAGCCTCCCTCTGTCCCTTCCTGAAGAGTATGAGCCACCTATTTTAAAAAAAAAAAAAAAAAAAAATTTTTTTTTTTTTTTTTTTTTTTGCAGAGGGATCTTAACACAGGTTTTATTTTGTAAAAATATAGCACTTCATCCGTTTCCCATGGGCCTCTCTCAGTTTTTTCTATCCAGCTCATTGACTTCTGACGGAGCTGTTGTGTTGTGATCCTTGTTGATTTTCCCATCTCCAGTTATTTATTGATCCCCTGCCCCGCCATCCCCCAGCCTTATTTTTCTCAGTGGCTCTGAGGGTGATTGAAACACTGCTCTCCCGTTAGGGGTCGAGATGCGCGATTTCACTTTGCAGTGGTCTTGTATCGCCTTCTTTTGTGTGATGACCACCACCCACCATCAGCACGGACTGACGAAGACCTCTGATGCCTAGCCTGGGGAGTATTTAAGCTGGGATGAGACGATGGGGTGGCCGTAGAGAGAACTTCTCTGGTGGGTGAGGAGGGGTGGGGCTGGAGGACTCTTCCAGATCCGAGAGTCAACTAGTCTTTTTGTATCATGGTTTTTTTTTTTTTTGTCTTCAAAACTAGCACCTTTCACCATCTGCTTTTATTCATTTTGCTGTGATACAACTAAAAAGGCCCGTAAATACCCCCTGGGTCTCAATATGACTCTTGATTTCACCTCAGGTCACGATCTCAGGGTTGTGAGGTGGAGCTCCATGTAGGGCCCCACGCTCAGTGGTGAGTCTGCTTGAGATTCTCTCTGTTCCTCTGCCTCTGCCGCTCCCCTCCCCTGTGCGTACGCATGCTCTCTCAAATAAGTAAATAAATCTTTTTTTAAAAAAGTGAATAAAGGTCCTCTA
The DNA here is from genome assembly GCF_002201575.2 of Neomonachus schauinslandi. NCBI lineage: Eukaryota > Metazoa > Chordata > Mammalia > Carnivora > Phocidae > Neomonachus > Neomonachus schauinslandi. The sequence goes on along the minus strand of NC_058411.1, from coordinate 58,694,964 downwards.
TCTAGCCAAAATATCATTTATACAAGAGGGCAAAACAAAAATGTTTGTTTTTTAACAAGTAAAGCTAAGAAAGTACCAATTTATACTTTCTGGAGGAATTACTTGAATTATTATAGCCAAAAAAAAAAAGTAAAACACAACTCAAAAGAGGGAAGGACAGCACATAAGAATCAGTGGAAGCCAGTATACCTTAAAAATTTATAAATAAATGTCGGGCGCCTGGGTGGCTCAGATGGTTAGGCGTCTGCCTTCGGCTCAGGTCATGGTCCCAGGGTCCTGGGATCGAGTCCCACATCGGGCTCCCGGCTCAGCGGGGAGCCTGCTTCTCCCTCTGACCCTCTCCCCTCTCATGCTGTTTCTCTCTCGCTCGCTCTCTAAAAAATAAATAAAATCTTAAAAAAAAAAATTTATAAATAAATGTAAAGCAGTGATAATTTTAATTGTGATATGTTGAGAAAGGATTCTCAAAATATGTTACATATAACAAGAAAAATCCAAAATATGGCATGAAACTACACTTTTAAACTATTCCAAGGTGAAGAACATAGAGGTTTTAAAAAAATCTTATTTTGGCTTTTAAAGTTCTTCCTTTATTTATTAGGTATATCAATTATGAGGTGATGTAAAACTGGAATTAGTGTCTTGAATATGAGAATCAATAAAGCCAAGTTGATTATTTTGATTAAAAGGATAGATTTTCCTATTCATGGATATATACATGAATCGATAACCTAGGTTAAATAAATAATATCTTTGTAGGATATGAAAGATGTCTATTATTTTTTAATATTCATTGAAAATGTTTAATAAAAGCTTATATACTACATGCTGGGAATACAAAAAGGAAAAGAAATTTGCCATCTACTGGGAAGATAAATATACAAAAAATGCCGATATAATTAGATGAATGCTGTAATAAATATATATACAACGTTAAGTAAAGCATAGGAAAAGAACAGTCTTTGGGGGAAGATGTGAAAGACTTCACAGAGAGGAAGTTTGAGTCTGCCAGTGAGCAAGATAGGAAAGACATGTTGAACAGTAAGAACATAGCTTATGGATAAGAAAATGCAAGTGTTCATCCCAGGTAACTAAATTATACAATAAAATTCTTAAATTTAAATGTATTGAAATTGGTGTGAAAATGAGATCTCTGTTGAAAGCAGCTCTGCATACTTGAGTACTGTTATGGTTTATGCCTAGGTATTTTTAAATTTAAAAAATGGCAATATTTTGAGGAATTGTGTCAACAGTCAGATGTTCACTAGGTATTGCTGTTAGTTTTTTTTGCAGAGGAAAGAGGATATAAATCCCTTGGCTTATTTTTAAACAGCAATGAGCTGAGGAGCCATGGCTTCAAAATAGGTTTCACTTCTGCCTTCCTGGTTTAGGTCACCTAAGATGTAAGGGGAGCACAGCCCCCTGCTTCAGCAGTAGCCATGGCTGCCCTTCATGGGTAACAAAAGTCATGTGATGGGCTTGTTAGATGGTAACCACAACCTGTCCCTTTGCACACTGAAGAGAACCATGATCAGCTGCTATTCCTCGTGCAGTTTTCTAGTATTCCTGTGTAGAGCTGAGGGGAAGGACTGTCCCAGTGTTAGGGTAGAAGGGTAGAAGAGATTTGCTTTGATTGCTGCTGTGCTAAGAAATTAGGTCTTCTCTTAGAATCGAGAAACCACAGAATAAATTCTATGGCCAAATACAGATTTTCAAACATAAAAGCTAATAGTTTGTTCCTCTATTTACATATTTTGCTATCTTCTATATATCAGGAGATTCCTTAGAAATTATAGAATTTTAAATGTTACAAATTCTCATGGGAAGTTGGTTTCATAGAAATGGATAAATTTTTTTGATGGTGCTTATCTCTCTTGTTTGTAATTATGTAAATGTTGAAATTCCTGTTTTAGGAAACATAATTTCATAGAATGTGGTAGAGTTTTCCAGCTCCTGATTTTTCATATCGGAAAGCATAGTGCCCAAGAGGCAACCTAAATAATATTGCTTTAGAAAGTTTGCTTTTGTTAATTATTTTGTTTTATTACAACCTCTTTTGGTGAAACGATTTATTTACATGTTGTTTAAAGTTTCTGTCCCTATTAATTGTCCTGATGCCTAACTGAGGCGTTCAGAACTGATAATCGGTAGGCTTTTCTATTTAATGCTGGAAGAACAAGCTGCTTATGATGACCCAACAGAGACATGAGGAAGGTTTGTGAAAGGGGTGTATTCATCCAGCTCTAATCCTTGTTTTCAGAAAGGCAGTGTCTTTAAGTGTTCTCTAATTAGTGAATAGATATGGATGTAAATTCTTGTAGATACCGCTTTTGTAGGACAGAGATGGATGCCTGGATTGTTTAAATCTTTGTTTTACATTTCTTTTAAGTGAAATTTTAATATGAACATTTAACAATAGAAAATAGTAAAAATAATTTTTATACACATAATTATTGTTCTTAGTATGCTCCATTGTGCTATTTCTGTTTTTAACATCATCATAATTAGAAACTTGAATATTGTATATCATACAATGCTGTCTAAAATAAAATACGGTTTTATTTTTTGTTTTCCTGCTTGCTTGTTATTTTGCTGATCTCTTTGTATACATAAAATAATGTTTACTACTATGAAATAAATTCTTTTTGGGTTTGGTAAAATTGCTTCTAGCAGTCACCTAGGAAATGTAAGCTAGGGAACAAGACACTGATATTTAGGCATACCAAGAGGAAATATATTGCTTCAGTGAACTGAATATAAAACATGATCAGCAAAGACACCTGGAAATCAAAAAGAACAGATTTTAGTTATGCTTCTCTTTTTCAAAGAACTTAAGTGCTTAGCTATTATTGTTAGTACTAGAGAAGTAAGTTGGCAGTGACATTTGAAATATGATAAATAAAAGCCTACAGAATGTCTGCTTCTACTTTTAGCACTTCTCTGATTCCTTCTTCAGAAATTGCATAATGGAAACTACCATAGAGTTAATGCAACTCTAATATACAACCTTACTTGTTGTAGTAAATGTATTCTCTATTACTGTGTAATGATAAAGCCGTAGTTATTGAAACTGCCAAAGATACTGAAACAGAGGGATAGGAGCTTTCTGCCTTTATCACCTGTATTATTAATTGGAGATAATTACTGCAGAGCAGCTGGCTGTTGGGTTTAGGGAGCATCAATTGTTCTCCTCACCCAGCTGTTGACTAATAAGGATAGTCAACACATCTGTTTCAACAGCTGGTAATTAACAAGAGCCTAATTGCTGCAACTCTTTTAACATCCAATCTGTGAAAAAGAAGGGATATAGAAGAATATTATTTACTTTGTGCTTTGCGCTTTCTGAGACCCGTTTCTCTTTTTTCTCTCTCCCTCCACTTTTTTTTTCTTACTTTGAACACCACTGCCTTTGTATGAAGCGCTGAATGGCAGGAGAACACAATATGGTAATCCAGAGCTTAACTTTTTCAGATCTTTGTTGGTGTTTCTTATTGCAACATTTCTTTGCTAACTTGCAAGATAAAATGGATCAAAAGCATTTTGAGTAGTTCCATACAACAGTTAAAATCCTCAGCAGTGTGCCCTAGGCTGTGTTGCTGTTGTCTGCAGCATCCAAAAGGAAACAGGGAATTCTCTTTTCTTATGCTTTTCACATGCTTAGACACAACTCCTAAATAATTCCACATTCATACATAGAATTTTTGTTTAAATTACTATATACATATATTGATTACCACAAATGGAGTCCGTCCTTCCTTTGACTTAGCAATCTTTCTTCCTTTGGTTGAAAACTAAAAACTGGAAAAAAAAAAAAAGAAAGAAAACTAAAAAATGTAGTTGCTTTTCTTAATGCCTGTAAGTCAACTTAAAGTATTTAAGAAAACCTTTATTTATGAACTCTTTCTTGGTCTGTTTTTCTTTAGAATGTGTTTTGGTTTTTAAAAAATTTTCCTTTAATTCAGATGACTTCAATTATTTCTTGTTGATTTTTGTAATGAATAGGAAATTTACTGGATTAGTCATAGAAACCTGAGTAAAATGGTTTTACAGATGGGAAATTTATAAATTAACATTTCTTTTATTTGATTTCTTTTAGCACTCTTATTTAGTTATGAACTATTTCAGTAAAAATATCTTTCATATAGCCTTGGTTATAAAGCTTTATATTTATGTTTTTATAATTATAATTTTTCCTAGTTATATATTGATGTTTACATGTTTAAATATCTCTTTGTCTCCTATTTTGAAAATTTCCATTTAAAATATAACCTACCAAATATGTTCCTTTCTTCAGGAACGTTTTCCCATTTATCATGGTCTTTTCATAGTCTTTTACATTTTCTTTATAGCCTATATTTTAAAACGTTTTGATGAATGAAAAATTTATTTTTATTAATTGAAGGCCACATAATTGTACTGATTTTCCTTTTAATATATTCATAAAATTTTAAATTAATGTCAAAATTAATTTGATAGATAATGATTATGGAACTTATTTAATATGAATATCTGAAAAGTTCTTAGCTAAAATGTTAGTCAAGTTCACTTGATTAATCCCGCTTCACTTACTTCTCAGTTGGCAATATTTCTGTGCAGGCAGTTCTTTAATTGTTGTTAGGTATGTTGGTATAGAAGTAGAAGAAAGGTATAGAAGAAATTCTACCCAAGTGCTTGCCATGGACTGAATTGCAGATTGCATAATTTCAAAATTTTTTGCTGGCAAGACAAGTTTAGTTCAGCAGGTGTTCAGGTGATGAAGTATATTATAGATATAGTAAAAAAAAAAAAAATACATGATCCTGAACAAATAAACAAAATACTGCTGGCTAAAATTTTAACTAAATAGGAGGGCAACTGGCATGTAGAGAAATGTTTATGACTCAAGTGTAACAGAGGGGAATATTGTCATTTTGGGAAATGTTTGCTTCTTCAGTTTAAATAAGAATTTAATTTTCTCTGTGTGCTCATGTTCTTAGGTAGTACAAGAGAAAGCAAGCTTAGTGAAAGGAATGTATCATGCCATGAGAAAGGAGAATGAACTTTTTGGGGAAACTCACATTCCAGCTGATGCTTTAAGTCTTTTCCTACATGTAATTATTTTTTCCTGAGGAAATGATCTCAGGAATGAGTGGCGTGGTAGACAGAAATTCAATAAATCCATAGGTATTCTCTGAAGACTATAAATACTACATGATGAACCTGTTCTCTAGATGTTAAAAGAGGCAAATTTTATTGAATGATGCATAGAATATTAGTGAAGCCAGTGAGGTGGTCAGTGGTTTCACATATATTAGTATAAATGACTTTCAGAGGTTTGGTCAGGAAGTCTCGGAGACCAGACATCTAACTTGATCTAACTAGCAACAAATCTTAGGTCAAGGTAATATCTTCTGAGATAGAGTTCATTCAACAGAAAAGATAAAGCCACCACAGTCTGAGTTAATAGACAAAGAAATAGTCCCATAGAAATATGTTAAATTATTTATGTCTTAAAAAGTAAATGCTATCATACACTAAGAATAAAAATACAAAGTTTTCCTAGTAAATGACAGTGAATGGAAAAAGAGCTAGGAATTGGGAGTAAACGGTGTCATCTCTAGAGTCGTCACAATAGGATATAATGGCAAGTTTAATGTTGAAGAGGTTGGCAAAGTAGTTAATGCACAGACTCAGGATTATTTAGTAAACTGGTAGTCAAGAGTTCTGAGTTCAAATTCTGCTTCTAACACTAACTTTTATTTATATATTTATTTATTTTTATTATTTATTTATATTTTATTTATTTAAAGATTTTTATTATTTATTTATTTGAAAAAGAGAAAGCACAGAGGGAGAGGGAGAAGCAAGCTCCCCACCCCCCGCCCCCCGCCCCAAGCAGGGAGCCCGATGTGGGGCTCAATCCCAGGACCGTGGGATCATGACCTGAACCATGCCTTCTGGATAAAGTATTCTTGGCTGCATATTTTTCCCATTTAGCACATTGAATATATCATGCCAGTCCTTTCTGGCCTGCCAGGTCTCTGTGGACAGGTCTGCTGTCAGCCTTATGTTTCTACCTTTGTAGGTTAAGGACCTCTTGTCCTGAACTGCTTTCAGGATTTTCTCTTTATCTCTGAAATTTACAAGCCTTATGTCGAGGTGTTGACCTATTTTTATTGATTTTGAGGGGGGTTCTCCGTGCCTCCTGGACTTGAATGTCTGTTTCCTTCCCCAGATTAGGGAAGTTCTCAGAATAATTTGTTCAAATAAACCTTCTGCCTCCCTCCCTCTCTCTCTCCTCCTCTTCTGGGACCCCTATTATTCGAATATTATTTCACTTTATGGTATTGCTGATTCTCAAATTCTCCCCTCATGATCCAGTAGGTGTTTTTCTCTCTTTTTCTCAGCTTCCTTATTCTCCATCATTTTGTCTTCTATATCACTGACTTTTGCTTCTGCCCTTTTATCCTAGCAGTTAAACCCTCCATTTTTTACTGCATCTCAGTAATAGCATTTTTAATTTTGGCCTGATTAGATTTTACTTCTACAGTAAGGGGTTCTCTACTGTCTTATATGCTCTTTTCAAGCCCAGCTAGTATCTTTACAATCGTTGTTTTGAATTCTAGTTCTGACATCTTATATCCATATTGACTAAATCCCCGGCAGTGAGTACTTCTTCCTGTTCTTTCTTTTGGGGTGAGTTTCTCCATCTCATCATTATGTCCAGAAAAGAACAGATGAAAGTGAGAGAAAAGACAAAAATAGCAACAGCATGAGGAAACTACAAACAAAACAAACCAGAAGAAAACAAACAAAACAAAATAAAAAAATCAAACAAGAAGTAACACAGAACAAAACAATAAACTAGATACTGGGCGTATTTTGGTCTGTTTGTTAAAAGAAACTAGATCCCCAAATAGGAAAGAATGAAAAACTTACATATATACAAAAATAAAATAAAATACAATGAAAGGAAACAAAAAAATTATATATATATGGCATATATATAAAAATTAAAATTAAAATAATTTAAAAAGGAATTGATAGAATAAGAAAATAGCTGGAAAAAAAATAAAACTGAAAGACTAAAGAGTAAAAAAAAAACCCACAAAAACCCACAAATGCTATATATTGTTTTCCCCAAGAGCTGAAGTTTTGCAGTTCTCTCTGAACTGTAAACCTGGTGTTAGCTGGTTGTTCCTGCTGGTCTTCTGGGGGAGGGGCCTGTTGCACTGATTCTCAGGTTTCCTTGCCCTGGTGGAACTGCATCCCCCCCTTGCCAGGGGGCGAAGCTCTGTGTAAGCAGCTCCAGATTGTACTGTTTTGCTCCCTGAGAGCTTTCAGCACCAATGGGGTGGGGGGGGAGGGATGAAAACGGTAGTGCCCCGATCTCTAGCCCCAGAGCTGAAAGTTCACACACACACACACACACACACACACACAAACACACCCTACTCACCACCCCCCACCCCTCTCTTCAGTGAGCCCTCACAGAAAAGCAGTCAATCACTCTTGTCTCCCTGGTTTCCATCTTAACTCTCTTTTCACCCAGCCTGTGACCAAGTGTTTTTATCTCAGGCATGTGAACCAGTTTCCAGTCTCCAAACTTTACAGACCCCTGTGGCATGGACCCATGCTGTTCCTCCTGGGGAGGGAGGGGTTCTTCCCCCACTTCTTCCTTTTGCTGGACCCCTTCCTTTCACCAGACCATGTAGTGGTTCACAGTTTATGGTAACACTGAGCAGAAAGCCAGGGTCTAGGCACCTAGACTCACTGCTTTCAGCCTGCTTCTCTGCTCTGATACTTGGGAACTCTGTTGCACTCAGGCATCCCCATTCTTTTTGTGACCCTAGGGATCCTGAGACCATGCTGTCCCATCTAGAATTCTGTCCCAGTTTGCCACCTGAGCACCTTTAAGCCAGGGACGTCCCCAACTGTAGCAGACTTCTAAAAGTTCCAATTTTGTGCTCCACTGCTTTATAATACTTTCCAGTAGCCTGCTTAAGAGCTCCCTCCCCACTAAGGTTTATCTTCCAATATATCGCCCCAGATTCACATCTCCACACCTCCTATCTTGCAAAAAGTGGTAGCTTTTCTATTTGTAGAATTGCAGCAATTCTTTCCCCTGCTCCTCCGCCATCTTAACTTCTCCTAGCCATGTGATCAAAATTCTTATATAGACAAACTTTACATCTCCAGTATTTTCATAAAACAATGTTAAAAGAAAAAAATATTGTTAGGATGACTATATCCAAAATTTTACCTCACTTTTCATATATTTGTGTTTTAGACTAGATAGCCCTACAGTAGGTTGTTTTCAGAGAAGGGCTTGCAAATGCAATCTGAAACATAAATCATTTCTATTTAAAAGCAGGTCAGGAATATTATGAAAATAAATAAATCCAGTTAATATACTTTGAGAATTCTAAATGTTAAATTATAAAAACAGGTTGGTCTATTTTTGATGGTATAATATGTGTTAAATTTCAATATAAAGTTCTTACTTCACTGTGTCCAAAAAGTTTGGGGATACTTTTGCTGTTAATCTAGCAGGTCCTGGAAAAACTCTAATTTTCATACATTGCTAGACTCACAGAAAATAAAGGAAATGTTTCAAAAATTTTACTTCACAAAAAAATTGGGAGTAGAACCAGAGACAAACACCTCTCCAACAGTAAGCAAACAGATGGTCTACAGCTGCACTAAGGGCAAACATCTATAGAAGTACTCTCATCTTCAGCTGGGGTCCCAATTCCTAGACCAGCAGCAAGGCTAGGAAGCTGAGTCAGAAACTCCAGCATTAATCCAGGCTTCTTGAACTTCATCTAGAGTTATCTCTCCTGGCTTCCTGATGAAATAGGCACAAGTCCTCAAAGGAAGGCATCCCTAATTTAGTCCAGTAGGATCCAATAAATTATTATCAGGAAAACATGAATTCACAACCAAAAATCAATTAAACACATGAGGAAGAAAACCATCATTAATGACAGTCACAACAGATAAAACTTCCAAAAAAGAACACACAAGCACAACAAACAAATTCATCTAAAGAATATAGAATAGCTAGGGCACCTGGGTGGCTCAGTCGTTAAGCGTCTGCCTTCGGCTCAGGTCATGATCCCAGGGTCCTGGGATCGAGCCCCACATCAGGCTCCCTGCTCCGCGGGAAGCCTGCTTCTCCATCTCCCACTCCCCCTGCTTGTGTTCCCCCTCTTGCTGTCTCTCTCTCTCTCTCTTGAAAAATAAATAAAATCTAAAAAAAAAAAAAAGAATATAGAATAGCTATGTTTGAAATGCCTCAATGAATATTTAAATAGAGTATGAATCACAACCATGAATAAACCAAAAGCATTTTCTAGGAAACACCATGCAAATCTGGAAAAGAATCACATACAAGTTCAAAACAAAACAAAACAAAAACACTTTTGAAGTAAAACACTCTAGATAAATATTAAATTATATACAGCTGAAGAAAGAATTAGGGAGCCGGAAGACATATGAATTGGAGTGTATCTGAAAAATCACCCATAATGTACAACACCAGTACATAAAACCAATATATATTTTTTGAAGATTTTATTTATTTGAGAGTGAGCGAGCATGAGTGGAGGGAAGGTGCAGAGGCAGAGGATGCGAAGCAGACTCCCAGCTGAGCAGGAGCCCGATGCGGGGCTCAATCCCAGGACCCCAGGATCATGACCTGAGCTAAAGGCAGATGCTCAACCAACTGAGCCACCCCGGCGCCCCAATAAAACCAATATTAAGAGATACAGAGTAAGGTAGTCCAACAAACATTTAATTGGGCTCCCAAAAGGAGAGAATACAGACAATCTTGGAAAAGCATTATTAGAACAGAAAATGACTGAGATTTTTTCTAAAGCTGATGAAAGATATTCTTCCAAAGCAAGATAAGAAGGAAATCCACACCTAATCACATCATAATGAAATAGAAAAATACTAACATCAAAGAGACATTTATGAAAGTAGCCTGCTAAAGGAAAAAGATTACTTTCAAATGAGCAACAGTTTGATTCTCAACAGAGCAGTTGAAGTCAGGAGACATTGGAATAATGCTTTCAATGTGCTGAAAGAAAATACC